>NC_079169.1:93115939-93238439 GCF_947568905.1 Ostrea edulis
AACAAAAACCTGGGTCACAGCCCTGCATGGCCACGAGAGGACACCAAACACTGGTACAGGATCCCATTCTGCCACACAACAGTCTGCAAAGAGTCACTTTTTCCATCCACCATCAGAATATGAAACCAGCTGCCAGAAGATGTCATCATAACCAAGTCCTTGGAGCCTTTTAAGACACCAGGATCCAGGGATTTGCAGCAACATAGAAATTAGGCAGTGCATGTTTTTATCAGCATTTTAAATTGTAATTACTTGTGCGACTCACCCAAATGCTTTACCACATAGTGAGACACTGGTGCAGGAAGTATCCCTTCACAGAAGAAAGAAGTGGATCTTGAGAAAAATATTTTCTAAATACCTGTACTCCATCAGTTTCACTTTTTAATAATCCTCATAGAGGAGGGTATAACCCTTCAACAAGTTTAATCCTCTCTACCCAGGATGCTTTTGGTAAGTTTGGTTGGAATGTTGAGAAGTAAATTATGTGAAGTTTACAGACAACAGACCAGCAGACGACAGATAAGCAGACGACAGAGAGACTTTGATCAGAAATTTGAGGCAAAATTTTTCAGCTCCGGCCCGGTGTGCTAAAAAAAGTAATTTTCTACAATTCATTATTTTCATTTAAATTCTTCAACGTTTGGATATTTTCGGATACTTTCGTCTATTGTCCGTAGACTGAATTCAAAGACAATCGTAATGATATATATTGCGATATCAACCCGGTCAACGCCTACACTAATTAATGCAATACAGCACAGATCTTCAGTTTGATTGGTTTTGCACAGTGCACTGTAACACATAAATATCATCAATGATAATGCAAAACAAATTCTCAAGGTTTTCATTAAAGTACATAAATCTTACCTGTAAATCAAATCACGAATTCACATTTCGAGGTGTTGCAGACAGTTCAGCATCCCATTTTGCAGAACAGCAATTTTACCGAAACGAAATTTCCCGTTGCACATGCCCGATCTTTAAATAATAGGAGAGTGATAATTATAAAGTGGGGAGGATTTTAATCATTTGACATGTGTTGTGAGTACATATGAGGAAACACAATTTTGTACTTCCAGTTACCTCCCCATAAATGTGACCCATAAAATCTGAATAATTAGATTATGTCCCTTCCACGTCGCAATCTAGGTCTGTGTCTCAGTCTTCAAATAACACTAAGACCACAATTCGAAAGAGAGTATTGCATAAATTTCAATAGGTGTCCTTATAACTACATGGGATACATGTAGTACTTTTATTCCCTTTTTTCATTACAGTAACACATTCACGAGTGTATAGTCGCTTCTGACAAGTCAAGTTTCGTATAGGAGAGAGAGAGAGCGGGAGAGGGGAATGGTGGGGGGGGGGGGGTGCAGAGAGAAAGATGGAGAGAGAAATGGTTTGTTTTTTTTCCATTTTAACGATCGGCTTTTTTCCCCCTATGATCTTTGACCTTATTGGGTTGTTGTGGAGACAGACTATACAACTGAACCTGTGCAAAGGGGCTGTGTATCCTAGATAAATGACAGTAAAATGTGTGTGTCTGTGTGTGCGAATTTACTGCTTGATTTATTTCACCTACGATATAACGTTGAAGTCTATGGAAGAAACATGTTTTATTAAAATATTTTTTAAAGAAATTATATTTTCATACAAATCTCTTGGTAGAAAATTACATGCACTTTCTCTTTATGAAAATATGAAATAGAATTAATCATTTACAACAAACATTCTTAGAAAATTATATTTTTCTTATTTTTACAAATCATGTGATTTTCATCTACTTCACTTTCATCATTATTTCACAATAATGTTTGGCTAATATTACATCAAAACATGTATGAAATCTCTTTAAGAAAATCTAAAAATACAAATAAATCAAAATGGAGTTAAACTGAGTGTCCTATAGGTCTACACTAATATCATAGATTTCTATCAACTTTTGACACGCTCCTTGTAAAAGACGGTCGCTGAAACCGAATATATATATATTTAAATCGGTTATATCGTCAGAGTTTCCTCTATCTTGCTTCAAAGGTCGGTTTGAATTGGCCTGTTGCCCTTAAACCGTATATCGATTTCGGAATCGCACAAAACGATTCAAAGACTCGATAGTTGCACGCGATTTCGTTATCGACATAAATCAAACAATGTAATAAATCATACAGAAATCGTCAGTTCAAACCGGTCAATGTTTTGGAGACATGATTTATTGAGGAGGTTTAACCAATGAAAACATATAGAAGATTCTAAATGTTGCATAAAATGACATGCTTTAATCTGTGTACAGGGGCTCGGTTGTCAGATATTGAAGTTTTTTATTACATGTATTTGTTCCCGAAAAATAAATTATATATTCGGCGATAAAAAGTGGATTTTGCTGGTAGATTTTATATAATATAGATCTATGTTATCATTCGGGAACAAATGATACAAAACTTTAACATCTGACAACTCTACCCAACTATTTTTTAAATGAGAAGACTGTACGCTTGATAGTTATGAATTGAACACCTGCTACGGGTAACTTGATAAAGGATGAGCAAGATAGTGCAAGATATTTTTAATGCGTGTCAAGAATTTTAGAATTATTGCTAAAACGCGGAACGGAAAACGAACCTGCAAATAATAATCATATCACTTCTTGACAACTCAGTCTTTTTGTTGAAATCAAGAAAACACATCGATACCCATTTAATTGTTTAGATTGATATAATGAATTATTCTATGACTTCATTTTTGGCGATTTCATTAATTTCTAATCGTTATGTTGAGTTCTTAGAAAGATGAGTTTTTAACTTAACGTTTCCATAGAATCTAACTCGCTATAATGAGATAATTAACTCGTTATAACGAGATGACTAACTCATTATAACGAGATAATTAACTCGTTATAACGAGATAACTACCTCGTTATAACGAGATAACTACATGTAATTCGTTATAACGAGATAACTAACTCGTTATAAACAGGTACTAAATTGTTATAACGATATACTAACTCGATAAAACGAGACAAATAACTCATTATAACGAGATAATGAACTCGTTATAACGATTGTACATGTATATTGTTTAATGTCCCTCTCGATAATTTTTACTCGTATGGAGATGTCACCATTGCAGGTGAAGGGCCTCAAAATTTCGGCCTATGCTCAGCGTTTACGGCCTTTGAGCAGGGAGGGATCTTTATCGTGCCACACCTGTTATGGCACAAGACCTCGGTTTTTGTGGTCTCATCCGACAGCCCCATTTAATCACTCCTTACGACAAGGACCTATTTTAACCCGGATCCCCGAGGGACCTCGTTATAACGAAATAACTAACAGATCAGATAATTTTTTTTTTACTCTTTCAAAACTGAGCCCACTCGGCTTTCGTAAGAACACTTGATACAAAAATGTGATATTTTTGGTTTAATACAAATATGAAACTCCTCTCAAAAATAAAACAGGGGGGAAAAGAGTAAGGAATTTGTAAATGTTCATAAGCTGAAATATCATACCCCTCCCTATATATTTTCCCCACTGTTTTGGATTTTGAGAAATCATGGGAATAAATTACATTTCATATGATAAATTGTATTCATTTTACTAAAAGTAAAAAACAAATTTACTTTTTTTAATTTCATTACATATTGTTTGTAGCAAGTGTTCTTAAACGAAAAGAAAATATATTTTTTTACATGTGAACTACATGGGTAAAGGGAATTAATCTAATGATAAACCACCCTCTTAAAATGGGAAATAGTTGGGAAACGACAAATAAATTTAGAGTAGATTCTAGTACATATGACCCGGGTTACGATCGGTAATAGACCCCAGTCACAACGAAACTACGACCGGTAATAGACCCCAGTCACAACGAAACTACGACCGGTAATAGACCCCCGTCACAATGAAACTACGACCGGTAATAGACCCGTCACAATGAAACTACGACCGGTAATAGACCCCCGTCACAATGAAACTACGACCGGTAATAGACCCCCGTCACAATGAAACTACGACCGGTAATAGACCCGTCACAATGAAACTACGACCGGTAATAGACCCCCGTCACAATGAAACTACGACCGGTAATAGACCCCAGCCACAATGAAACTGTCATACACATGTATTGGGCCGGTTTAAATTTCTACACATGAATACATACAATCTTCTAAGAAACAACACATATATTTACTACACATTCTTTAAAATCCTCCCACAATCAGCAGGGCTATACAAAGTGCCTATTGATAGATTACAATCAGATGTCCCCCGAGAAAGCGTCGCCCCGCGGTTCTTGTAGGAATCACTTAGTTTCTAAAACGGAACAATTAATTAGAGTATACAGCTGTCCCATGGCTGATCTTGGCTATGCAGAACATTTATCCTTCTATCTTTGTATCCTCCATGTTTGTCTGTCTCTTTGACAACTACTCACTCATATTTTAAGACGCCACCAGCTGTAGGTAAAGTACCACAATTTTAGACCTATGCATAATACCGTAGCAGTGAGGGTTCTATGTCGTTGCAACGCCTGTCGTGACACAGGACCTCAGTTTTTAAGGCTTTATGGAAAGATCTGCGATTCTCAAGACAAAGCAAATACCAAGCATT
The DNA here is from genome assembly GCF_947568905.1 of Ostrea edulis. Classification (NCBI taxonomy): domain Eukaryota; kingdom Metazoa; phylum Mollusca; class Bivalvia; order Ostreida; family Ostreidae; genus Ostrea; species Ostrea edulis. Next base: position 93,120,544 of record NC_079169.1, read on the forward strand.
TGACAGCAGTCACTGCCCTTTTCATGTCTTGGGAAAGATGCAGTGAAGACACAAGCAGGACTCTAACCCACCTCCTCCATGATCAACACAGTATTGTACAGTTAAACTTTACAATCACTGAAGAATTCAAGGTCTGGCATACAGCACATGAACAGAATAAACAAAATATAGCATATTCAGTTATTAGTTTTTAAATCACCAGTAGAATCAGGCCCCAGACACTGCTAACATAAGCCCTTTATTTCATGGACAATGAAAGAAAGCAGAAGCGAGCAAGCTCACATATCCCACATTGCTTGACAATGCCTCACATAATGAATGGTAATGCTATGCATTACTGCAAGAACAGGACAAAGGGGCTTGGAATTCTAAGTTCAATAGGGGTGTAGTATAGGGGAGAGGAGAAAATCTTTGGCTGGACTGGGAATCGAACCCGGGACCCCTGCATTACTAGTCAGGTGCTCTAACCACTGAGCTATCCAGGCCGATATCCACGGTCCGTATAGCCTTAATTACTACAGGGGCATAACTCCCAGAAAAATTATTGAATCAGAATTTCCTGGGAATATGCACATCTACACTTGTGTGTCCTTACTAACTATAAATTTTCATGAAATTCTGTTGAGCGGTCTCAGAGGAGTGCACTGACAAGAACAGGACAGACCAGGTTGCTATTCTAAGTTCAAAAGGGGCATAACTCCCAAAAAAATTATTGAATAAGAATTTCCTGATTTTTGCACATCTACAGTGTGTCCCTGTTAACTACAAAGTTTCACGAAATTTAGTTGAGCGGTCTCAGACTTGCGCTGACAACAAAGGGTCTGACGGACGGGTCAAAAACTTATACCTTTTGCAACTTCGTTGCGTGGAGTATAAAAAAATGCGGAGATTTCAACATATGTAACCAACCATTGATTTTATTACATTTAATACACATATATTGTTCGTCTGTATCCATAAGTAATGCATTGAATAAATAAGTAAATAATTTGGATAGCGGATGTTTAACATTCAGCCACAAACAAGATACATATAGGCCTACGTACATGTAAAATTTAAATTGATATGTAAAAAAAATTTCAGACTTCATTTCATATGTAAAAGTTGTCTTTCTATACAATATCATTAAAGTAACTTTTCATATACAAATGATTTAACCAAGTTTATATTCAACAATGTTCACTGAGTTCCTGAGAATAAGTTTCTACCTAATTCATTCCTGAGGGATTATATAAATAGAGTCACATTCACTGCCCCTCAAACTGTTTTAGTGCCTCTTCATAAATAGAGCCACGTTCACTGCTCCTCAAACTGTTTTAGTTCCTCTTCCTCTTTTTTTGATTTAAAGATTTTATTCAGCTGCCGCTTCCTTCTAAATCGAGGCTTTCCTATATTGTGGTCCTTTGTATCAACATAACCTTAAACAAAACAGAAAAAGAAGGCTAGAATAAGATTTTATACATGTAAAAACACATACAGCATGATCAACAACAACAACAACAAAAAACACAAACCAAAAAAAACGACTTTCTATTGAAATGAGAAATGCATAGAATGTGCTGTCATTCAATTTTTTCCATAGGACATTGGCAAATTACCCTGAGTTTCCACTGGGAAAAAATAAGTATGCATATGAACACAAATGAATGCAGTAAATGTCAGTAATAGTTTTTCATCTTTTATATAAAAACATACAAAGTTCTTTCTACTTGTCTGTTTACCCTGCTCTTCGTAATCCATGGTGTCCTCCATACCAATGTCCCAGAAGTGTTTTGGTGTTCCCGGAGGTGCATGTTTTGCACGGTGTCTGGAACAGGTCTGCATCCTCTTCAATATTTCCTCCTCAGGGAGACCCAACCCCTCAAAGTACTACACACACAATAAATCAAAGTTAGTGAATCTATGTGATGAGCAAAAAAATATTTTTGTACCAATACTGGTGAATTGGAAAGGTATATATATAAAACAAGAGTACTGACAATGATACATAATACGCCTGTGAAAAGCTAATATAGGTGGGTTTTTTTACACCATGATTTGTAGAACTTGGCTTCAGGTGGTATCAGCAATCATCCGGGTGTAACATACTTTCTTTGCATTGTAAATACAGATAAATCATGTACTCTCTATGTTATATTTTCTTCACTTGGCATAAGGTGAATGTGTACCAAGTTTGATAGTCCTAGCCTTAATGGTTGGTCTGTATCTTGCTACTATGACCTTGACCTTGAAAAACAATATGCATCTTCCTCTCATCATGGTGATCAAATGTACCAAGTTGTAATATTCTGGAGCTTATGGTTCGGTCTGTATCCTATCCTGCCTGCAAAGCTTTTCTACTGAGTAATACTACGACCTTGACCTTTGATCTTGAAAAACAATGCCTGGTTGGCATCTTCCTCTCATTATGGTGATCAAACGTACCAAGTTGTAAAATCCTGGGGCTTACAGTTCGGAATGTATCCTGCCCACGAGGTCCGGACAGACAGACGGATGGACAGACAGACAGAGCCATACCATAATATGTCCGGTCTTCAACGGGAGTGTAAAAACTAAATATTGTTAAACACCTCCGAGAAAAATTCTGGGATGGACCACTGTAAGAAAATTTCCTAGATCAATCCATGGAAGTCGCAATACAGTATGTGTCCTATTTATTTTACTCCATAGTGACCTTGTCTAAGTGTGCTTGTGATCATGGCAATGGTCATTACCAACCTGTGTATCAAGTGTAAGAATCTCAATCTTTCTCTGTTAGTACAAAGTAATGTTCTCTTCATAACATGTACAGCAGTGTCTTTGTTTGACAGGACAAGATAATTATATACAAAACAAGATAATTATATACAGGACAAGATAATTATATACCGTACACAGGGTCTACAGATGTCTGTGTTTGTTTGACAGGACAAGATAATTATATACAGGACAAGATAATTAAATACAGGACAAGATAATGATATACAGAACAAGATAATTAAATACAGGACAAGATAATGATATACAGGACAAGATAATTATATACAGAACATAGAATCTACTGACCTCTCTGCACTCATCACACTTATGTGCTGGAAGTTTTCTTCGTTCGTCTTGTTTCCTGACAACATCGACATGAGCAAAGTTTGGCTGCTCCTTTCCGGGTACTCTGTGCAAGTGATTATTACAATACATGAACTATTTTTTTCTCATTACACAAAAACTGTGCATGAAATGACTTATTACTACCTATCCACAATTCAATACAGCAAATAAACATTTCCAAGTGATTCTAACTCAATGTTAGTAAAAGATTTGTCTAATTTGGAGATCATGCAATCTAAAATGTTGTTTAACGTGTGCACATATCTATACAAAACTTTGAATCCTACTGTAAATAATGCTGTTTCATCCTAATGTTGTCTTGATTTATCTGGTTCCAATATACAGTCAAACCTCATTATCTCGAACTCGATGGGACCGAGAAAAATATCCAGATATCCAAGCATTCGAGGGTAAAATACTTGGTTGGGACCTTCGAATCACTTTAACATATCCATGATATTCGAGATATTGGTGTTCGAGATACAGGTGACTCTATGGCTCGAACTTCGATCTCTCAAAGTTCTCGGTCTCTCGAAGTGAAATCATGGTCCCGATTTTTTTCTCTATATAACAAAGCAAATTTATTATCAATCTCTTGAAGTCAAGTTGGGTTCCGTAAAACACATTTCATTGTTTTTTACTTTCGATCTCTTGAAGTGTATACCCACCATTACTCAAGTGTGGAATAATTTCCGCTTGGGCCTTACCTGGATTTTGTTGAATGCTGGAGGGGGTAATTAGGTGTTTACATAGTTGAAACATCAATGGTGCTTCTTTGTGGAGGTGACACACTTAAGTATATAATTGGCTAATTGGTCAGTTTACACCTTGCACTGATGTTTTGTGTCCTGATGATTAAAATTATATATAATCGGACTATGAATAAAATCTATAATTTGTTTTGATGTGACAACGAGAGAGTAAGTTTTACACATAATTTAGAGATCTACAGACGGTTAAATTTCTCGAGTTTGTTCTTTGTGTAAAGTTACTCTAAAACATCGTTTTACTCATTCGTTAGACTTTTTGCTTTGGGTAAAGCAACATATTGTGCTCTGTTTAGTTTGCGATAGTAAAGCTTCATCGGAACTTGGTTTTGTAAGCCTATCTAAGCATGATTAAATATATAAACTTTGAAATGTTTTTATTAATGCAAAATAAGGTTTTATTTTTATATTAAACTACCTGACGAATATGAAGGAAAATATGTCGTCAAAACGATATCATATTATGATCTTGTTGGTAAACATTTCCGGTTACTGTAAAATCTGAACCATTCTGGCGGACCTTCAATTTCCGAATTTCAATCTCTCAAACTCTAGATTTCTTGAAGTTTTTATCCAGGTCCCTTGAATTTTGAGTTATCTCGAGTCACCTGTACCAAAGTTCAACTGTTCTGCATCCAGATTAGACAAATGTCACAGTATAATGTATTTAACAAAAGGCCCGCAGGCCTTATCAGTCACCTGAATACTAGTGAAAAGGTATCACTACTCCCAAGGGCTATGAAATCTAGAACAAATTTCCTGTTCTGAATATCTAAACTAAATTCTAATGTTCAGCAACAGTATAAAACAAGATGCCCTCAAATGTGCATACACTGATGAAAGGCTACATAATATAGTAGGTGTATGAACATTAAAACATCTAAAGATATGACTAATTTGGACCCATCCTAAAGTCAAAACCCTGGGTTGTGAAATTCACCATTTTTTGTACATCCTTTTCTGCTATTCCTAAGTATGCAGTTAGATTTTACACAGTATCAGTAAACTTACACATAAATACTATATACTAAGTTTGGCCCCACCCTGAGGTTAGAAAACCTACTCTGGGGATCATCAAATTTACAATTTTGGTAAAGGACTACCTGCTCTTTCTAAATATTCATTTAGTTTGAATTCAATATCAATATCACTAAAGAAGATGTTATTTAAGTGTTTTACACAAACACTATATACCATGAAATTTACAATTTTGGTAGAGGCCTTCCTGCTCTACATCACTATGCATTTAGTTTTTCTTACACATGTGCGGTTCTTGAGAAGATTTTTGAAAATGGGTCAATTTTGTGTAGTTTTTGCCCCGCCCCTAGGGCCCCAGGGGTGCTGGAGTCCTGAAATTTACAATTTATGTTCCCCTTTGCTTCATACCAAATTTGAAAAGAATTGGACTGGTAGTTACTACAAAGAAGTTAAAAATGTTCAATTGTTAATGCACGATGGACGACAACCAATTGCAATAGGTCACCTGAGTTTACTCAGGTGACCTAAAAATACAACATACAGCCTAATTTTCACTGCAGTTTAATGTTTGTTCATTTCACTGCATGCCAAAAACCTGCAGAAAATTTAAACTAGCTGAGACACTTATACAGGGTATAAATACTGTGAAATTGAAACCACGAAGATAGATGCCGACAAGGGCCTGTGGAAACAGCTTGGAGTTATACTTTTATGTTGTAAAGAATTTGCATTATAACTTTCATATAGACTTTGTACCTATCAAAGCTGTCTTCATGACCCGGAACAAAACATTCCCCTTCAACATTTTGGGTATGGTTATCTGGACCTACAATTAAAAGTGCAATATAGAAATGTGGGTTTTTCTGCAAATCAATATCTACTTTTCCAATGTTCCTGTCTTAGATATCCTTAAAAATTGTAATGAAAGCAATTTCCTCATGAATGCATTGCTGTTGTAAACAATGTGTGTATGAATACAATTATACTATTATGTAAATATGAGAAATAAACGAGATACGTTTGTAAAACACTCTGCCTCTGAGCATGGCCATGTTCAGTAGTAACAAGATAGATCTTGACTTTAATGAATGACCTTGACTTATCATTCAAATAACTTTGACCATGACCTTTCAGTTAATCAAGCATAACATCTCTGTCTTGGATAGTTCACAAGTGATGACAAAAGTTCAAGTGTAGACAGACAGAGAGATGGACAGACAGATAGGAAGATAGACAGACAGATAGGAAGATAGACGACAGATAGGAAGATAGACAGACAGATAGGAAGATAGACAGACAGACAGATAGACAAATAAGACAGGCCTTAACAGGGTCATAACAATCCACTTTAAAAGTTTATCACTATGTGAAATTTTAAAGGTACCTTCTGAGAAGTTTTCAGGAATCCTGATAAATCTCCGCCTGCCTCCTCCAAACTTATAACTACATGAAATGGACTGTGACTCCTGTTCCCCTCCTGGAGGATGATCCACATCAGTACAAGTGGAGGTAAGTGGATATTTAGATTTCTTCAAGTCTTCAATCCTGAAGTCCGTTGGATTCCCAATAAGGGAACTGTCACTGTAATCCTTCATTTTGTCACCTTCTGAATCCGGCTCTTCTATGTCTGGTAAGTCTTCTGATTTCAGACTTTGGGAGTCACACAACACTGATAACTGCACATCTGGGTCTATGCTACGATTTATAGGGGGCAGTGCAGTCACCGGACCCTGGGATATTTCAGTTTCTCCAACACTTAGTGTACACGGAGGAACTGTTTCATCAGGGTCACAGTCAATAGACTGACTTCTTTTATTTCGCATCTTGCCTTTTGGACTATTAAACTTTCTCGCAGTGTTTTTACATTTCCTTGGTGTCAGAGGTCTCTTAAAAGGTGAAAGATTCTCTTTCTGAGCCTTAATCACATTGGAAATCTCACGACTATTTTTCTCCAGGTTATGTGACACCTCAGCCAGGGACAATTCTATGGCTTTTTGGATATCGTCACACTCAGTCGGTTTTTCTGGGTGTGGTTTTGATTGAACGTTCATAAACACCTGACTAAGCGTACTCTGCCTGAGGGTCGGCGAGTCCTTCATCGTCGGTTTTGCAGAGACCAACCAATCATCACCTGTCTCCATTTTCTTCTTCCTCTCAAAAGAAGTGGATAACTTGCTCTGGTTCAGTTTTCCTCTTCGTCTACCTTGAGACAGGCATCTGAATTTTCCAAATGAGCTGCTGCTGTTGGCATCAGGAGACACAATGCTGATGTCGTCATCATCAAACAGCCTGGTCTGTGCTGGACTGGTAAAGTCCTTTGATTTGTCCTCTGAACTCCTAGTGACCTTCAGTAATAATGGAGACTCTGCATCAGAATCGGCATGGGTGTCGCCATGATGTATGTCAGGCGACTCCTGATTGGATTTCCTGTAAACCTGGAATATGGGAGAAGACTGGATATAACCATCACCTTTCCCGTCTAATGGTAAAACTTCTTCTGTTTCCTTAGTCTGTTCATGAGATCTGTAGGGCTGTTTAACACTGTCTAATGAGCTTTTAACTCTCTTTTCCTCTGTTTCCCCAGTCTGTTCATTAGATTTGTAGGGCTGTTTAGCACTGTCTGACAAGTTTTCAATTCTCCTTTTTTCCTCATCTTTCTCCCTCGGTGATTTGAGGACACAGTCTGATTTTTCCTCACCTTTCCCCCTCGGTGATTTGAGGACACAGTCTGATTCCTCCGAAGACCCGTTAAACAGAGAACTGCGGAGACTGTAGTGACTCTTGATACCCTCCTTCACTGTGTCATTCTCACTGTCAGAGGTCCCCTGACCCCCTGTCTCGGAGTCTGACAGCCTTCCCTCACTGGGATAGATAACCTCACCCCCCTCAGTTTTCTTTGGTGACCACTCCTGGTCCTCAGTGACGATGTCTGGGTCACAGGTCTCAGGAACCAAGACTTGGCCCAATGTTTCATCCGGATGACCTCGGTACCCAAATTTTGGATGTTTGCTTTCCGGGGAAGAATCCTAAAACAATTTGTCTCAATACAATGTCTGGCATTATCTGGAGTATGCTTTTTCATAAAATCAGTTCCATTAAAATACATGCATGTGACTTTCAAAATGGTTTTTTAAAAACTTAACCCATAATACAATTGCTACAAATATATTGAGACTTCAGGAGGTTCAATTAATAAAGCTTTAATATGAATAGTACCCAAAAGCAGCATCAGTGCTCGAGCTGGGCTTCATCATTTTCGCCAATAGCGAATTTTTTTCAAAAATGGCGGAAAAAAAAATTAAAGTGGCGAAAATCCCTTTTTGCAATAATTTGTATTTTAAAATCTGTCTTGTGTTTTCCTTTGTCAGTGACACATTATCGCCAGTTTGTTTATGCAGTCAAAATCTGTTTACTCAGTCAACGCGTGCGACCGGAAATCTCGCGTTGCTCCAGTGCACAAAGAGCTGGTCACGAAGGCCAGATAATAGCCTCAGGTAATCTATGGCTGCATAAAAGTCGGTGATTATGTAATAAAGTACATCGGACAGCTGTGTACCCTGCTGTGGTCAATTGTTTAACATTTACAGTATTATTCATTATCGTGTTATCATCTCCACATTAATGTCAATTCTTAACCACAGAACCGATCGGTAATTAAATTGACCGTATTATTGTGTATAATGCATATACTTCAATTGTTTGTTTTTGCGGCCAAGCTCGTTGATTACAAGATTTTGATTTTGATTTTAGTTCGAATACTTCATAAACAATGCGGTCGGTCACCATTGATATGGACATAGCAATTTTGATAAATAATTTTCTTTGAAGTTCGGCGTGCAACAGTATAAAAATGCTAATCTCATAAGACTATGTACCCATTCTATTTTGACACTAAACTTGTACTTGTAGCTTCTGACCCTAGTCAGTCTAAAAAAAAATAAAAAAATCTATGTTTGGCTTTACAGTCAACCTCACCTGCTCAAACATCTGATTCTGTCCTACTTGCAAAATCTACCATACCAAAACGGAAATTTAATAGGGATTGGTTGAGATACGACTCTAAATTGGGCTTGATGTTTTGTGACATCTGCATTTCGAGCAATGTAGACAATGTTTTCACTGAGGGTTGTAGCATCATGAAGTTTATATTTATATGATTTATTACCTGATTTTTGATTTCCACAATAGAATTTAATAATCAAACAAATCAACTTCTTATTATATCAGAAAGAAGTGTTTAGGTATGGTAGCTGGATATGATTAAGTAATGTAACTGATTCCAAATGCTAAAATCAGTTTAATGAATAAAATAATATGATGGAAATAATTGTAAAGCATGAGATTATTTGCGCCGCGCCGCACCCTGAAAAAGTTGCGAAAGGGAATTTTGGTCTAGTGGGAGCACTGCGTAGCATGGAAACATTTTGTTCTGATGAGTAAATCAAGAATATATTTGGTAAACACTTAAAATCCTGAAAGTTGAATCTGAACGAAAATAACTGTGTGGAAGATCTACAGTCATTAATGTTGGTTTATCCCTAAACCTAGAATAGTACTTGATACTTCCTCCTCCAGAAAATAAACCTGGTTCTCTGACAAATTAACCCTGTTCTCTGGTAAATTCACCTGGACTGACAAATTACCCCGGTACTTGACAGATAAATTAACCTAGTTCTCTGATAAATTAACCTGGAGTCTGATAAATTAACCTGGACTCTGACAAATCAACTTGGACTCTGACAAATCAACCTGGACTCTGGTAAATAAATCTGATACTCTGGTAAATTAACCTGGTTCTCTGACAAATTAACCTGGTACTCTGGTAAATTAACCTGGACTCTGAAAAATTAACTTGGACTCTGATTAATAAATTTGGTACTCCGGTAAATAAATCTGGTACTGGAGTTTGATAAATTAACCTGGAGTATGATAAATTAACCTGGACTCTGTACTGCCAGCATATTCTGAGGATGACATGGGAAAATGAAATGTGTGCGGAATGAAAGAGATTTAAGATAAATGGATATACACAAAAACTACGGAGAAAAAAATCCATATCCAAGGGGATCTCAGGATGTAAATCAGTCATCATTATAAACGAACGTTGTCTATTCTGTAAAGATTTCACAAAGGTTTCAATTTTGTCATGTGATTTCATTGAAGATTCAGCTTTGGGCCAGAATGCATAAATAAGTAAGAATGAATGAGGGGGAGGACTGTGTTTCACAACTTCCTGTAACATTTTTTTTTTAGTATCCACTGTCCATAATAGCTAGTGGCATTCATTTCCATTTCAACAAAAAGTCCCGATTTCTCAGTCACTGACTTCAAATGCATCTTTCGAACATTTCAATAGCACAGCCGAACTCCCAGCTGTCGAGAGAAGAACCCTTTACAAACTACATGTCCACTGTTACTATCTACAAACTACCTGTCCACTGTTACTATCTACAAACTACCTGTCCATTGTTACTATCAATAATACCAACTTCTGTATATCTGTTACGCTTTCTCGACTTTAATCGCAACTTGGGACCTTTTTCATCTATAGTGCTAAATGTGGAGGACTTATCGACCTCGTCTGAGCTGGACCCTGGATGTTTAACATCTTTTGCCCCTATTGGTGTGTCTTTTGCTATCAGGTTCGGTTTGATTGGTGTGTTGCGACTAGTAGAGTCTGGACTGTCACTCCTTAAATTGTTGTATTTCGATGCCTTGCGTTGCTCCCTTTGTTTGTTTGGAGTATTGCTACAAGTAATTTGAATAGAATACAAAAAATGATTTTCCATTCATGTAGTAGAAATTACAAGCCATTTGTCACAACATGAAATTATTAGAAATTGGAAAATAAAAATTATAAATGTAAAAACATCCCATTTGTATAAATATTTCTATGGCTCGTTTTTATTTCCCTAATTTGTCAGTTCTATCTTTAAGTGTAATAGTATCTTACTTTGATGTGTCCCATTGCTTTTCTGATGTAGAATTTCTGGTATATTCAAACAGCTGATTTTCTGAAACATTAATTACCATAAGATGATCCTTGATATTTCGTACTAAGCTAAATCAATGATGCGAGTTCAATGAAATTACATTGTACATCTAATACATGTGTTGCCTTGTTGTTGATAAAGAAAATACCTTTAAAGCTTTCTTCCCTACATATTTGAGAAATCATCTATAAACCATTTCTTGCCATATATAACCTGAATCTTTTCCCCTAAAAACAAAAGGGGTCATCTTTTAGTCATGAAGACTCTTCATGTGAGGATTCAATGCTAAAGCTCAAGCAGTATTTGAAATATCATTCAGAATCCATTTCTTACAACATGTGACCTGAATGACCTTGGGACTTCCTGTAAAAATGTAAACCGTAAAATACGTAAAAAAAAAAATATCCCAGGATCATGACATAAACAAATGACCTCTTATAACCATTCTATTTAGTTGAAATTGGCTGAAAGGTTCTTAGATGATGAAATTGTGGAAAGCTTTTTGACAGCAATAACTACAGGCACCAGAAAAATTCTGATCAGAAAAACTTCCTTGAGTCTTCAGTACAGGTGAACCAAAAGGTAGAGCATTCTTGGAAATAGCTCAGACTGACTCTTGAACATCTGCTGTGATATATCTATGCTACAACATACTACCTAGGTCTGCTATCCTCCGGTCCTTCTCCCTCACGTTGTTGCTGTAAGCCTCCGTCAAACTGTTGTTCATCCGCTGGAGGTGGTCACACATCTTGCAGGTCAAGCTCGGGTTTTCTCTAGAACTAACATCAAAGTTTCAGTTATTTATACTGATCTTACAATTCAAACAACTCAAGTTGTGTGCTGTAGATTATTTCTGGTTGTGACCTCTACATTCTGCATATACACTGTAATGTCATCAGCTGTTAGCAGTACTCATTGGGAAGTTAAAATACACGAAGAAAAGCAGAAGTGCTGGTATCATATTAACGCAAAGAGCCTTCCTTAGTGAACTTTTATCAATGAATGAGGTTCATTAAGTACTGAGGAATCAACCTGCTGCAAAAATCATAAATTGGTCATTCATCAGGATATTTAGTCACATGAATGGTTGTTGTGTTCACTAAGAGGCATCATTCATGCAAGTTTAAATCACGTAGGGTCAAATTTCTTGGAAACAAGACAGTTTGAAAAAATTTAACCTGCTACATAAAAACTATATCCTGGTAAATGATTAAAGTAAGTCAGACAGATGTCACATCCAAATTGTAAAGTGATCATTCATTGATGCATCATCCATGCTATTTTTGATAATGTAGGTTTTAATAGTTTCTTGGAAATGGACAGTTTAAAATACTGCTCTATCTACAGCGTATCTATAAATCCGGCTATTTACACCATCAGTTTAAACTTGATCAATTTTATGACAATTAACAAACAAGTTCAACTTATATTGTCTTTCATTGGCTGGGATAATGGCAGAGGGGGTCATGACATGGGAGGAAACTAACGTATCCAGAGGGAACTCAACTTATCCCAGTGGAAACCAATGGCAACAAACATTCTGTAAGTATTGCATAGCAATAAATGTCCCCTACTGACTCCAAGTCGAGTTGTTTGCGTAATATTTTGCGTAAATAATCATACAACAACAGTAAAGGAATAACACGGTCCCATAAAATAAAAGCCAGATATGACAGATTCCAATTCCATCTTTTCTATGTAAAAGAGTCGTAACTCAGCAAAAGAATCCATGGACCCAAATGAAATTCGAACTTGATCTGTAACTTGTCACTGTAAAGCTATATATCAAATGAATATTGTTAAGCATGACAAAAAGAAGTGTGGAAAACCCAGTTTTTGCGTTCATTCTCAAAGTCCAAGGAGCATAACTCAGGAAAAAAATCAATGGACAGGAACAAAATTCAAACTTTAACCAAATATTAAATGCTTTTTTTTCAGCATGATGAAAAATAATGCAGAAAACTGATTGCCGGACAGGCAGAAAGAAAGCAAACTTCTCCAGCTTCGCCGGTATAGGACAATCAAGACAGTAGCTCTCCATAAGTTTCTACAGGCGAGTCATTTTGCCTCTTCAAAAAAGTTCAATTGTTGATCAAAATTACCTGAGGCTCTCTTTGAGACCTTTAATCTGCTCTTTCAAACTCTCTATTGTGCTCTGCAGGCTGATGGTTTTGGATTCAAAAGCTTTACATTCATCTTGTAATCTAAGCAAAAGTAAGTGAAGAGTTATATGTAACATTGTATACACTGTATAACTATCGTGTAGTAATCATTAAACGAGTAGAAATCTTTAAACAAACCTCTGTTTCTGGTTTTGCTGAGAGTCATATTTCTTTTTCCAGTGTTGTATTTGATGTTGGAGATCTGAATTATTCAACAGCATCATATGAACACAACTTTATCATATTCAAAGAGCATAATTACAATTCTTAACAAACAGAATTCTAGCAGAGTTCTGTGTAACATTTGAATTTTCACTTACATGTCCTTACAAGTAACAAAAACAAGAAATGTCAGAAGATTAGAGCTCAGTCGGCAGCTTAATTAAGAAGAAGAGCATTAAATACACAACTTCCAAGATATCAGCTCTTCTGTGATGGACGATAGTATGTTTTGCGTCTCACTGTGCATAAGAGTTCCACAAAGGGAAAGAACTATTGGGCAACTCAGAAATTGCGTATTGATATCAACATTATCAATATGGTTTGTGCAAGTTTGAATGTAATCATATACTATATGAATTAAGATGTACTTGTGAAATACTGATGTCTCCCTATGACAGAAGGGTAATTTTGGCTTCTAAAGAAATGTCTTGTCAAAAGGAATACATGTAAAACATGAAAGTCCTATCACTAACCATTCAAAAGTTATGGCCAAGGTTGAAGTTTTTCAAAAGTACATGTAGGTTAAACCCCAAGATATTGGTCACTATGTCAAAAATTGATCTGAAGGGAACAACAATTTTGAAATATCTTTTTAAAATACTAAACCCTATCTGTATATTGCAAGCTCAATATGAAAGTAGACAACCCGCAAATCCAGACACCTAGAAAAGTACAAAGCATACTCGGCAGTCAAAGTCCTGGTCTAGTACCAAACAAGCCTCATGTTCAATTGTGTAGTAGTGATTCAAACTCAACAAAAATCAATACTTACTGGGTACTACAGTTTCGATTGTTGATTTTTACAAATAACAAACATGTAACGACTTCCTTTGACAAGCCAGCTGGGGATAAGAAATGTCCCAAACAAAATAGATACCAGAGAATTCCTTCCTAAATTTCAAATATATTTTCAAGAAGTAACCATTTGTAAGAAATAAATCAGAAGTTATATGCATGTGCTGCTGATGATGACAGTCTACCATTGTTTTCTTTGGTGTGAAGTATCAACGCTTCTTTAATGACATCAGCACAGGTCCTCTCCATCATGGAATCATAGGAATTTTCATCTGTTGAACTTTCACTTTGTCCTCCTTCGTGTGAATTCCTAAATGTTGAATATATCACAAAAATTAAATAGACTGGAGTCGACTTTTGTGGTAGATTTCCAGTGCTGGATATCTTCAATATTCAAAGGGCTTTGGACCATATCTAAAAATATGTTTGTTTTTCCTCTCCCGACCCTAAGTTTTGGAGGAGGGTCGGTAGGTAGGTAAAAAGGTTTTTTTTAGCAAGCAGAATTTAATTTAGTATGAAATTCCCCATGACCATTAACAAAGCCTGGTACCAAAACATCATGAAGCACATCATTCCATGTTTCCTCATCAAACTCATAAAGTTGGTTCTTGCATAAAGTTCTTTGATTGCCAAGTTTAGTAATATGGGGAAGGTGTTGATATTTCGGACAGTACTCAATATATTTCGGAAATGCTCATTATCTAACCACTGAACATAGACATATTGTACATGTATAATGGTTGATTCAACAAACACTCAGGTTTTATCAGATTTTTTTCTGCTATTTATGCCATACATTTTAAAACACTAAAAATGAAGTCAGGTAGAATGTTGCAACTACGGACATTGGTGTTATTTCGGACACAGTGTTATAACTTCAGACACTTAACAGTAAATTTGGTTGCTCCCTTTTATTTTTTGGTTCACTGGCATTTTATGCTTCTGTTTTGGTACATTATGTTAATTCATATGTAGTAGCGATTTTGATTTTGTTTATAATTTTTTAATCATATCGGTAGATCTTACTTTTACCAGAAAATGTTTCAACGGGACTTGATTTTGCTATTCAAACAAAATGGATTTTGACATTTTTTACAAGGTCATGTATTTAAATCAATCAATCAAAGTTAAGTTACACATGTTCATATAATTAGGTGTTTTCCAGTTTGTAAATATATCAAATTCGGATATAAGTTTAAATTGAGAACACATAGATATAATGCTTCTTATTGACTGTTGAAAATATCACACCCATCCGATCAACACTTTTCCCTACTAAAGAACACAACTTGCACACCTGGACGCCCTCTTGTCTCCTTGCTTCTCATATATGTAGACATAATTTCTCAATCTAGCAGACCACCTCTATTCGTATTATCTTTTCTTTTTTTTTTATATTTTAGATTGAAACCAACAAAGATATAGTAAATTCTGGTCACTATGAAATACTGATTAGTACCTGTAATGACCCTGAAATTTTTCAGAATTAAAAAAAAACTTTGCCAGAAAAACGGAATACAAACTTTTGGGTCAGTATGACTTTCTCAGACTCGGTCGGACAAGGGAAAACAAACAATATTTTTATTTTGGCCTTGTATCAAAGTTAGATTAGCAGAATGAATAGTAATCCAAAACACTTGAAAAGTCGCAGTATTCAGAGATTAAAATCTCTTAGCCCATGCAATAATATGAACAACAAAATGAGAGTTCCACTTCTTATGAGACTAATGAATGGTTGCCTGATTTTGGCCTTAGACGGTAATATAACAAATTGCTGCAGAGTAAATTGAAGTTGTACATGTATTGTGACAATACGATGACTTTTATTATTATGTTTAAATGCTTATGTCAGTCTATGCGAAAGACATCGGACCGTCAGACCTGACCAATGTGCAGTGCCTCAGGTCCGATGCATCATTCTTTACACCAGACCGGAATGTCCGATGTCTTAATGTCCGATTTTGAGCTTTACTATTTTGACACGGAGTCATTTAAATGTTTGTTATAAGTAAAAAATATCACACAAATCCAAAATACGTATTAAAACCGCATGGACCGTCTTAAGTATTATACGGGAGGGATCCCTGGTATAGTATAGTACAACTACCACATTACTAGTATAATAAATAAGATTTTCTTGGTTTTGCATTTTCACGTATTTCACTTTTTTATATTACGTTTTTCGGTCTGACAAAATTTGGTTTGGTCCGGTGTGTTCATTGATTACACAGGACCGAATGTCCTGTGTGGTCCAAAAAACTTTCGCATAGACTGTTATGTAACAGAGATATAAACATCTCCTTCAGCTTCCCAAATTGAAAGTGCTCAAAATTACAATCCCCTCCCCTTAAATATACTGCATGGTATGGAGCCCCTCCCCTTAAATATACTGCATGGTATGGAGGAGAGAGCATGAGAAGGAAAATAGACATTATGAACTGCACATTGTGCATTGATGAAAAAGATGAAGAAAAGATTTAACATCAATGTGACCAATGTCATTGAATGACTGTTATACTGAAGTACCAGTAAGAAAGTGAACATACCCTTATACATGACAAAAAAAGTTATAAAACACTAATCTATGATCCACTGTAAATGGACTCCTGTGAATTGCATAGAATAACACGAGTTCCAAATTCTATCAATAAAGTTCACTCGATTGACCAAGCCATGCGCTATGCATTATCATAGCTAAATTAAGTTTCGACAAGTAATTACCATTTTAAGCCTATTTCAGTGGTTAGCTTCGTCGTTTTGCCATTTCAAGGCTTTTGTTTTGTCTTTCGCGCTTGCAACTGGTCTAACGTGAGCGCCGATCCC
Organism: Ostrea edulis; assembly: GCF_947568905.1. Taxonomy (NCBI): domain Eukaryota; kingdom Metazoa; phylum Mollusca; class Bivalvia; order Ostreida; family Ostreidae; genus Ostrea; species Ostrea edulis. The sequence continues at coordinate 93,137,368 of NC_079169.1, forward strand.
GATTGAAAAATACCACAAACATTTTCATATTATCATTTAACCTTTTTGATCGAGTAAAACATCGAATTGATAATGTATGATTCAAAATTACATGATGATTATATTGATATTCAAAGGCGTTATTTCATTTTGAGAAATAATATGCGGGCTCGGTATTCCGAAAAGCAAACCAAAACCACAGGAAGTAAACAAAGTTTGCTGGTTTGGCAAATTGAATGTAAATATTTTCATGAATTTAGATATTGTTGTCATCAAGGATTTCTCATTTCATTGATCTCTATCAAGTTGTCTAAGCACGTGAGTGTATTCAAAAATATTTTCTTGTCATATCAAGGCCTGTGCTTTATGTTTATCCAGTACATGTACGCTAAACTAGACCGAGATCTAAATCATTTGAATGCTTCTCGTGTTCTGACTTGGGGATATTTCGTATTGATTTATGATATGAAAGGTCTCTACGGATTAACATTTCCCATTATTGAAAGACATAATATCCCCAAAATGCAGTTATATATATATAAAATGATGTGAAATATATTGATTGATTGGTGTTCATCTTAGGATTAGACCATGGAGGGAGCACAACAAGATGATGGAGATGAAGGCTTTGCTGAGGACAATACTCCTGATGATGAATTAGTTCCCATGGATGTTAACATGACAGCAGGAGCAGAGGGAGAAGGTTTTCTTTTTTTTCCTTTTTTACTTATAAATAATCGATAACTTCATCAAGTTTTCTCTTATTGTGATTTAGATACTGAATAGCACATTTTTACATTCTATTAATTTAATACATTTCATCAGTTTATGGACCAGATTATGGATTCTTGAATGTGGAATGTGCTCAGTTTTTAAGTACTGAAGACATATTTTATTCCACGTTTTGGTTTGGTCTACGGGTTTGAAATTCCACTGAGTTGCATATATGGGCATGGCTTACATTAAAATAGCTTGCATACCTTTTTTTACTTCAAGTCCACTTGTATGAAATAGTGACTGTGAACTTAGAAGTAATAAGTTCCATGCTTAAAAAAAAGTATGTTTTACAGTATTCAGGATATAAAATTCCGCTGAGTTGCATATATGGGCATGGCTTACATTAAAATAGCTTGCATACCTTTTTTACTTTAAGTCCACTTGTATGAAATAGTGACTGCGAACTTAGTAGAAATAAGTACCATGCTTTAAAAAAAGTATGTTTTACAGTATTCAGGATATATTAAATGGTATATGTATGGGACAGAGTTCAAAGCTGGGGTTCATGTAGGTTTTATGTTACCGAGTGTTTATTTTCTTGGTGTCCATTGATATTTCTGTACATTAGTCTTTGTGCAATAAAAAAGTTTCTCAAGTTTGATAAATTGCTTGGTCATATTAACAGATGAAGTATTAAATGGACCAAAAGCAACAGTGTTCTACACAACCGGTGACGAGGGGGAGGAAAAAGAATTCTCTAAAGAGGAAGTGGAGGAGATGATGAAGTCAGACGCTTATCAGAGGAAGATCGACACATGTCATCTGTAGGTTTACGGGAGAGCTATTCTGTCACAATTTTATCACAGATCACCTGTAGGTTTACGAAAGAATTATCCTGTCACAATTTTATGACAGATCACTTGTAGGATTACGGAAGAATTATTCTGTCACAATTTTATCACAGATCACCTGTAGGTTTACAGAAAGGTGATACTATAAATATAGCAAGAAAACTTATTTTGTGAGAGAAATTAAATTGCCTATAATTTTAAGTTAATCCAAATATTCTCCCACACAATAACAAATTACCCATCTTTGTCTGTTGTTGATGATGTGACCTGACTTTCTGGATTACCACTCTATGGTTTTATGAATTCGTATTACTATGCTCTGGGACTGATGATGTCACAATTCATTGACTAAAGTTTTTTTGTGGACATCGATCAATCATGTCACAGAATCAAGAACTATTTTTATGCCCCCGCCACAAAGTGGTCGGGGCATATAGTTTTATTACCCTTGCCCATCCTTCTGTGACACCTAGTTTTCCAGATTTTTTTCTTCAAAACACCTTGAGATATTGAACTGATTTTTGTATGCAGGTGTATATTTATGAGTTACAGATCGAGTTTAAGTTTGTTCCGTTTCGTAGATTTTTGATGGAGTTGTGCCACTTTAACGTAGAAAAATTACTGTTATGACAGGATTTATTTTATTGCTGTTAAGACGTATAAAGGATTGTTGTTGAGTTCTTCATTGTACTAAATGTGTGTAACATACAGTATGAATACCACATTCAATGCTATACTTCGATGGATTTCCTTCATTTGACTTTACTGCAGGTGAAGGCATTCATGTTGTGCCGACACATCTAGTTTTTTCTGCAAATCCATCAAAATTGAAATAGTTTTACCAAAGATTTCAGTTTTGTTAACTCTTTCCTCTCACTTCAAAATGATTATTCAATCTCATGGTTGTGTTCAATCCTGAAAATTGGTGTTCATTGAAATCACAGTATTCTAATTATGTTCTACAACAACAACATTAGATGAGGGTTGTTAGAGAAATTGAGCTGAATTTTGATTGGTAACAGTAGACTGGCATAATTTCCATGGAAATCAAGAGGTCAATGGTTTTCATGCCTTTCAGCAGTAGTAGGTTTCAACTAGTAGTTAAAGTATTCCGTTTGTCTTTTTGTTGTTCTTACATTAAGGGACATTACTTTTTACGGACACTTGTATTTAGATGCGGTAAGTGCTGGTATGATGGAGTCTCGAGTCAGAATTGCCGAGAATGTGGTGGTTACCCCTTAAAGCGCCCCTGTCCAATCTGTGATGGTCGGTGTAAGAAAGTGTGGACTAGGAATGTCAAGTCAGTAAGTACTAATAATTACACAAAACATCATACAGACATCACGTCAAGTCAGTAAGTACTGATAATTACACAAAACATCATACAGACATCACGTCAAGTCAGTAAGTACTAATAATTACACAAAACATCATACAGACATCACGTCAAGTCAGTAAGTACTAATAATTACACAAAACATCATACAGACATCACGTCAAGTCAGTAAGTACTAATAATTACACAAAACATCATACAGACATCACGTCAAGTCAGTAAGTACTAATAATTACACAAAAAGTCATACAGACATCATGTCATGTCAGTAAGTACTAATAATTACACAAAGCATCATACAGACATCACGTCAAATCAGTAAGTACTAATAATTACACAAAACATCATACAGATATCACGTCAAGTCAGTAAGTACTAATAATTACACAAAACATCATACAGAAATCACATCAAGTCAGTAAGTACTAATAATTACACAAAAAAATCATACAGACATCATGTCAAGTCAGTTAGTACTGATAATTACACAATACATCATACAGACATCACGTCAAGTCAGTTAGTACTAGTAATTACACAAAACATCATACAGACATCATGTCAAGTCAGTAAGTACTGATAATTACACAAAACATCATACAGACATCACCCCTGTCATATAAAACATGACGGATCTAATAAAGAAACATAGAGAGGTTTGATATGTATGTAATTTATCCCTAAATTCTCATAAACTTACTCTATTTGTGTTTCCATGCAGTCCAGGTAGGTACACAGATATCTTCTCTTCTGCGAGTCTGGTTAAAATCACATCTCTCCCATAATCTGTTTGTTTTCACAATGACGGTCAAAATACGGGAGCAAGTGAGATGTGAGATTTTAATCCGACTACTTTTTCTTAATGTAAGAACTTTCTGATAGATATTTGTAACCACTACATGTATACAGAAATATATTTTGTTACCACAGGAAAAAGTTCAACCAAACGAAAAGAACTATAAAAAATAGCTAATGTATATTGAGATAATTTTTTCTTGTGAGCCCTATAGAGATTAAAACCGCTTAGTACATGTATGATCATCAGGTGATGGTATGGTAGATCTGGTATTTTTTTCTAGAACTTTATTTTGCCAGATCATCAATGCAGATTACATTGAACACATTTTCACAAGCATTGGACAGATATTTAAGGCATAACTAGCTTCTCTCTTGAGGTTTGAGAATTATGTGCTAGCAAATTGAGTTTTAGAAAGTGACATGCAACCAGCATGTTTGTGACTGTAAAACTAGCATTTACACCTTCAAATCTGAACATGGAGACTGTTATTCTCATTAAAATGGAAGTTGTTCTGGATGTTTTCACATTATTTTTGTTGAAATGCAGAGTTCATATTAGTTGCATTAGAATGCGCTGATATTAAACACAGCCCTAACAAATTATTGCTGAGATTCTAGAGGTCATAATCTTGTGAATTACTCGAACCTATCACACCAGATCAGGAATAATTTTGACACATATGACCTTGATAAGTTCATGCCTAATGGTCTCTGTTTCAGTCCCACTCTTTCCATGAGGCACATTGGGAAGGAAAATGTAACCTCCCCACAAATCTTCAGAGAGCTTACTTCCTAGAGAAATTCACAGATTCCTCGGAGAAGGTGATCATGGAAGGAATGCAGGATTTATCCACAACGTAGTCAACTGACAGATTTCTGAGTGACATTAGCATAATATATGTGTATTTATAGCTTTAAAAGCCTGAATGATGTGATACTTATACTAATTTTGCACACAGTATGTAGACATTTTGATACATATTTTTCATACTACTTGGGTTGCTGGTTCATCTACGAAAGTGCAACCCCCCTGTGCTGTATTTATCACAAAAGCTTTTGATTTATAATTTACTACATTGGAGTCAGATGGATTTACTATAAGAATAACTTTGTTGGTTTTCTTTACACCCTAATGCTAGTACTCAACCTTCAGATTTACAAAATTTATTTCCGTTTGCTTTGCCAATCACAAGTTTGGCAACATATATCACTAGTTTGAAATAGATATGATGAGTAGATGATAATCCTGTTTTACATCTTATATCTAGCTAGGGTATTGTAAAGTGATACAAAAACTTTTGGAACCATATTTGATGAAGTCATATACAGGATATATGAAAAATGGCCAAATTGGATAATGGTAACAAAGGGAGGTAACTTCATACTCCTGTAGGAGATAATCCATATTTATACATGGGCCAATAAATTGTATTCTAGATTCTATGCTATTCTAGAGTGAGGTTGAATAAAAATCGTATACACTTCCAAATTTCATATAAAAGTCTTTCATTGTAATGCATGTGTTGTGTTGACATATTTCCGATAACATTTGTAGTTTATACTTTCACTTTCACACAAGTCGTCAAAATAGATACATGTATAAATATTATTCTGCTGTTTGCAATCCAGTCATGATCATGATGGCAAATTATAACGTACATTCTCAATGTATTGCTAACCTGCCTGTAATTCAGCAGTATTCGATGACAGTGCAGGGCAAAATCGGTTTTTACTCGTATGCAAATTTGAACAAATATATGACATTATATGGATGTCTTTTTTGTAAAAGTTACCTGTTCATCCAACATTTTTTGTATACACGTAAATTCTTACTGCCAAATTGTTTATGATTTACGGATATTCGTATTCCACCGACTTCATCTGCTACATACCGTTGTTTCTGTGTACCTACGGGTCCTGAGCAGCTTACAACTCATTCTTCAGGTGCAAAGAAAAATATGTTCATCAATTTCATTATAGTGGGGAGTTGTGACAGACGAAATTCTACTGAATATTTTAAAATACACGTATTGGAAATCATAATATTTCATGCAGAGGTGAAAGTTTTTTTCATTAATGGTTGAACAAATCCTTTCGTATCAACAGAATGATTGTCGCTATTATATGCATGTATTGTACTGCTTCATTATAATTTCTTTGTAAACATTTTTCTTGCATATGATGTATGTTTTTGTTGTTCAAATGAGTTACTGTTTGTGTCAAATAGGAAAACACAGACTTGATAATGTCATGGCAGATATTAACTAATAAACTGGCATTTTTCAGATAGCGGTTTTCCTTATCTGTATCATTACGCAATTCTGGTATAGAGACTAGAAAATTCAATGGCTGTAGCCAGTTTATATGAATTCAAACCTATAACAGGCAAATTCGACGTCTGAGAATTTTGTCAATCAGGATGGTGTAACTGGGGTGTTTAGTAAAGTATACGTTTTGTGGAATTTGAGCAACAAGACAGAGGGAGATGGAAAGCCACTGTAGCCGCCCTATGTCCCCCATGGGACGAAGTGGATTAATGATGATGATGAATGCACTGTGCTACTACTAATGTACGTGGATCGTATATTAGAAGATGGGCAATCGAAATATTGAAGCATTTAGTGTACAGTTTTCCGGAATTGTGACCCTTGGGATGAGAAAGCCATACATTACAGGTCTAAGGGTTTCCTGTGGTAATATCTCTTGGAATCTTTTCTCCATTATAAACAAAGTAATTACTATCTGGTCTGAAATCTTCTCTCTATTATAAACAAAGTAATTTCTATCTGATCTAGAATCTTCTCTCCATTATAAACAGAGTAATTACTATCTGATGGAATCTTCTCTCCATTATAAACAAAGTAATTTCTATCTGGAATCTTCTCTCCATTATAAACAAAGTAATTTCTATCTGATCTAGAATCTTCTCTCCATTATAAACAGAGTAATTTCTATCTGATGGAATCTTCTCTCCATTATAAACAAAGTAATTACTATCTGGAATCTTCTCTCCATTATAAACAAAGTAATTTCTATCTGGTCTGAAATCTTCTCTCTATTATAAACAAAGTAATTTCTATCTGATCTAGAATCTTCTCTCCATTATAAACAGAGTAATTACTATCTAGAATCTTCTCTCCATTATAAACAAAGTAATTTCTTTCTGGAATCTTCTCTCCATTATAAACAAAGTAATTTCTATCTGATCTAGAATCTTCTCTCCATTATAAACAGAGTAATTTCTATCTGATGGAATCTTCTCTCCATTATAAACAAAGTAATTTCTATCTGGAATCTTCACTCCATTATAAACAGAGTAATTACTATCTGATCTAGAATCTTCTCTCCATTATAAACAGAGTAATTTCTATCTGATGGAATCTTCTCTCCATTATAAACAGTAATTACTATCTGATCTAGAATCTTCTCTCCATTATAAACAGAGTAATTTCTATCTGATGGAATCTTCTCTCCATTATAAACAGAGTAATTACTATCTGGAATCTTCTCTCCATTATAAACAGAGTAATTACTATCTAGAATCTTCTCTCCATTATAGACAAAGTAATTACTATCTGATCTGATGTGTATGTTTAAAACTGAATGTCTTTCAAATTGATAAAAGGAATATGTATTATAAAAAATTACGAAGTTTAAGTAATAATATTTTATTATATACATGTTTTTACAAACTTATCACAGGCTGTTTTTATGTGTGTGTGTGTGTGTGTATAAATGATGTTTTTACTGGTTCAGAACACTGTGTCACGTAATTTCACCATTTCCATCAGTGAAATTAGAATATAGGAACATTTCCTTGAAATGCGTCTTCCTTTGGATGAAACTTCACTTCCGGTGGTTGTTACGTTGACGGCACATGGTGGGTTTTCTATTGGATGATGTCACGTGACCTATCGGTTGTAATGTTGCGCCCTTTTAGCTTCTCTCCTCAGCGCTTTCCTCTTTTCTTGGATGCCTTGTCCCATGAGGACAATAATTCCGCCAATGAAAGCGACGTAGCAAGCAGACCACACGATGTCCACGTACCACTCCCCCCAGCTCTTGGGCACGATCTTCATCAGGACCACGATAAACGTTATCTCTGCGTTCTCTGCAAAAAAGTGAAGTGAAAGCAGCGACATTTTTCAAAAAGGTACTGGGTATTAACATATCCCCAGTGGAGACCAGAATAGATACATTTGAAACATTTGTCACTATCTGTTGTATTGAATAAATGCTTACCAGGAATAACACCGGGGACTCCTTTGTCGCCAAACGCCAGATGAGGTGGAATAACAATTTTCCTCTTTTCCCTGTCAAAAAGAATGGTTAACATCGACAAGAAGTCTTAGCCTAATGGGGCCCCTTGAACTAAAACTTACTGGTACATGTATATTTGTACATGTATAGTTATGAAAGGAGAAAAAAATTGTCTGGACCGGGATTTTATTTGGAATCTCTTCAAATGATGTAACAAGCATGTATATTTTTTCTTACAGTGAAAAAAGATTTCGTTTTCAGTGAATTGTAGAAATGCAGGTACCTAGTATTTTGGACATTAGAAATAATACGAGATGAAGGACTCACCCGACACACATTCCCAGTACACCTGCCTCTAGTCCTGAAAAAAGGGGGATCAGAACTGGATTATTTTATCAATAAATATCATTATGATTACTGGGATTATCAGTTTAAAGTATCAATTACTATTGACAAAAAACTACCGGTACTTTAATATATAGACATTAATTGAATTAATTGAAACCACTGAAGTTATACACAAATGAAATTACGACTCTTTTGCATGTGATGTATGGGGACCACAATTGTGATATTTACCCGAGTCCATGCTCCCTTTTCCCGGGAGACCACCAATGTGATACTTAAAATAACCGGAATCACCGCCCATTTTCTCCGTGGAGACCACCACTGTTAGTTATACTTACCCGGGATCACGGCGTCTTTCTTCATGGAGGTCACCAGTTTTACACTTATCCGGGTTCACGACCCCTTTCTATATGAAGGTCACCAGTTTTACACTTATCCGGGTTCATGACCTCTTTCTCTTTGGAGGCCACCAGCACTACACCTACCCGAGATCACGGTCCTTTTTTCGAGAACCACCAACGTAACACTTACCCGGGATCACGGCCCCTTTTCCCGTAGGGACCACCAATGGTTCTTTTTCAGTGGCCCCCTTTTCCCCAGTGTTGTGGGAATCTTCTATCTTTACACCATCTATTAAACCCTGTCAAAAATCAAACGGAGGCGCCTTACTGATGTTCATCACCTGTATACAAGGGTTGTCCCTAATTTCGTAGACGTAGCTCGTATCTTTTGAACAAGTTAGCAAATATTAAGAAAAGTGGCTAGGGTTGAAGTTGTGCTTTTGGATTTATTTTTCTTGTTGTTGGGTTTTTTTTTCTTTTTTTTTTTCTTCTTCAATATTTCAGTTTATCCTTTGAAGTCTAGCGACCCGGCGCAACCTCTGACGTCAACGAAAGTAGACTGGCGTGTGGTTTCTACCTTAATATCGCCAGTTAGACTTCTTTGATTTATAACTTCATGGAAATTTTATTTTACAAGTCTTTGTTTAATCAGTTCTGAATATACATGCGTGATTATCCCATCTTTTTAAAATTCATATCTGTTTGCCGAAATGATGTACTCTTTCGCAAAAAAACAAAAAACAAAAAAAAACAACAAAAAACTGGCTTGCTTCTCTTTACTAGTTTGTTTCTTCGAATTCCATGTTAAATTGGTGCTATTTACGAGGGCTGTTAGATATGTAATGTGTATTGTACCACAACACAATAACGCTTTGCACGATTTCATGGATGATGATACTCTTGAATAGCTCTATTCAATACCTTTCCAAAAGTATAAACACGAGCCTTCAGCTTCACATAGTTTTAAACTTATAGTCATTTCAATAGAGCCAGTCGTTGACCACTGTTGTAAAAATGGTTGGGAAACGGGTTGAGAATATTGAAGAAATTAGAGCTTATATAAAAGTTCGCACAAAACTCGGTCATTCGGTAATGCATATTTTTACTGAAATGGGGGAAGTTTATTGGTCTGATAAGGTATCTTATGAGACAGTTCGTAGGTGGAGAAAGAAATTTCTGACTGGCACAGAGTCCGTCAAAGATGCAGCAAAATCTGGTCAACCTGTGACTGTAACAGGCAAGGTAAATGTCTCAAAAGTCAGGGAAATAATTGATAGTTATGGGAGATACATGATTCGTGATATTGCCAAAGCTGTTGGCATATCGCTATCGCGGGTGCATTTCATTTTGAAAATACGAAAGATTTCTGCCAGATAGATACCGCTTATATTGACAGGTGACCAAAAACTTGTACGAGTACAAACCGCTAAGCAATATGCTCAAAATGTTTCCCAAATTCAATCAAAGACAATTTGCAAACATTGTTACTGGTGACGAAACGTGGGTTCACTATTTCGAACCAGTAAAAAAAATTGGAAACAAAATATGGCTAACTAAACACGGTGGAATGCCTGTAGTTGCCAAGAGAACCATAGGCACAAAGAAAGTTCTTTAATGCATATTCTTCTCATATGATGATAGAGCCGTACAAATCCCGGTGTCGAAGGGCAAAAGTGTTCCAGGTCGGTATTACCGAGATGTTATACTAAAAAAGCTCAAGAAATATTATCATAAACGACGCCCTGTGTCAGGATTTAGGCATGTTTGTCTACTTCAGGATAATGCTCCACCACATACATCTGAGCTTGTGAAGCTATTTTTGAAGTCGGAGAAGGTTACCGTATTACCGCACCCACCATACTCTCCAGATCTAGCCCCATGCGACTTTTACTTTTCCAAAACTTAAAACATTCTCACCTGGTCGTCATTACGAGTCCCGACAAGCCCTTGGCTCAGCCACCAGTCAGTGCCTCAGAGGTCTCCCTAAATCAGCGTACCGTGACGCATTTCAGAAATGGATTCAGAGGTTAAAATTATGTATTTCAAACCGCGGAGAATACTTTGAAGGAATGTAATGTTCATTTCACTATTTGAGTCGAATGCTTTTGAGATATCGTACAATACACATTACATATCGATCAGCCCTCGTAAACACTAGTGCACTGGTGTGTTTATGTTTCAGATCGTGGGTCTTTGCAGTAGTCAACTTCAGTTTACAACAAAATGATTTCGCCGATCCGAGTCAGAATAGGTCCTCAGTACCCGTTACTTGTCGTAAGAGGCGACTATGTAGGGCGGTCCTTCGGATGAGACCGCAAAAACCGAGGACCCGTGTCACAGCAGGTGTAGCACGATAAAGATCCATCCCTGCTCAAAGGCCGTAAGCGCCGAGTATAGGCCTAAATTGTGCAGCCCTTCACTGGCAATGGTGACGTCTCCATATGAGTGAAATATTCTCGAGAGGGACGTTAAACATTATACAATATATTCAATCTTGGGATGACGCATGTTGACATGACGTCGTAATTTGTCTTCAGCAGGAATGAAAAAGAAACCAGGGTCCCGTTAATTGTATTACACAGTTGTTAGTTTGAATGAAGGAATTAAAACGTTTCTGAAAAGTTATGCATACACACGTTATATTTGATGATCTGAAGCCAATGTTTATTTCTATCAAATTAATGCCTACTAAAATCTCCTTTAATTGCATTTTTTTGTGACAATGCGCTGCCAGTTTCTTATTTAAACACATGGAATATGTGAAAATATTGGTGTTTTTAAGGTATTTATAAATACATGTATATATATTGGCGACTGTTTTTCACTCGTATGTGACAAATTTTCATTGTTACATCGGCTTCCTGTTTGGGGGACAAACCCTCGTATATATTTTCTTCATTATATACTAAGCTCGGCTTTGTCAGTTGATGAAATTATAAACTATCAGAGACCACATACAAGTACCTCGTAATCCAATACCAGCGTGTCACCAATGATAGCCTTCTTCGCACAGTCCTCTGGCATCTCCTGCAATGGAGGGGGTGGATGTACGGACAAGACGATTTGTAATTTACTGTGTCATAGTAAATATCATTTCTAGATCAGCATGTGATTAAGCAAATTAAAAAACAAATTCAACAAACAATCAAAATCCATAATATTTCTCTGACTATATACATTATAATGTTATTTATTTACCAGGTATTTCTTTTTTTTTTTTTTTTAGATATAGTACTGAGAACTTAATTTTGAAGGGAAACACCCCATAATCTAAAACGTCTGAACCTGAGAGCGTGTAGTAAGATTGGTACAGCACTCATGGCCGCAGAAAACTTACCAAGGTTTCCAGTTTCAGCTCAGATTGGATCAGAATTTTTCCCGTGTCAGGTGGGTTATCGACAATATTTTGTTGAAACATTCGTTCAAATTGTCCATTCACAGCATTTCCACAAAGCAAAAATGTTAAAACAAATAACAGAGCCATGGCCAATATTTTTGGTCAAGTGGTAAGTTAGCAGATTGTTAATTTTCTTCAGTATTGAGTGAACCTCATTGCACTAGTATCATCACAGGTGTTAAGTTGAACGACTTCTCCAACGTTGCATGTTTTGAACAACTACCGGGTACCTTAAGGATGTGACAAATCGCGACCCCGGGGCAGTAGCGCTGATTTGTACTTACGTAACGGATACCTGTTGGGGTTCAAAGGGCAAGGAATTATACGTGTATTGACTAAGAAACAGGAAGCGAACGGGTCACACAACGAACTGACGTTCAGAACGTGGCTTTACCGGCAACGATAGAGTAAGACATTCTATTTTAATAAAAATAGTAAAATTATATAAAGTCTTGTGATGAATGATTTCTCCATATGTTTTATCAGATTTAACACTAGGACAAGGTATCTTATATTTACATGTTTATTATACCAATCAAGGGTCCTTGGGGGCATGCACACTATACTAGTAATCATTACAGTTATAACAGTATAAGTAACAAGCATGTATATCGTCAGAGTTCACATTGCTGCACTGCACACAATTAACACTGTGTTACAAATATAATAGTGAAGACAAAATTTAAAATTATCAAGTGCATAAAAAATGAAGTCCATTCTATGTTGAAGAGAGAAATATGTTGGGCTTTTTTCATGATAAATCCAAATTTATCTTTTTAACAAATAAGGATAAATTCATTTGGTTGATGATTAATGAAGGCAAACCAGTGATTGTTAAACTGAGTGAATATCTAGTTAAAACTTTCAGAAAAAGAGGTGATGATATCAAACTGCAAAACACTGATAATGTCCATACACCCATTTGCCAATCATATATGTATTTCTTTCCCATATATAACTTCTACATGTAGATTGTAGTTAATGATGTATTACTAGTATTTTCTGAAAGGACTTCCCCACTTTAGCTGTAGCTTGTGGTCCCTTTTTATCACCCTTCTTTTCAAAGAAAAATGATTTATCTATTATACTTTTTGGTAAATATTAAACACTGATGTATATCCTTTCCCCTGGGAAATGGGAAGATAGGGGCAGAAAACTAAGTTTTAAATGGTCATCCTTAACCTGCAAACTACAGAATTACTACCCAGGGTCAATACAGGTAAACGAGGTAGAAAGAAAACGTTTAGTTTTTGCAGATTTTTATTGTATTTATTTTTATGAATTTCAAAATTTCATCACCAGCAAAAGATTATCCAGTCTTGCCTTTGGGGTATAATTTTCTTTATTATAAAAACGACTTATAACAGAACAGAGAAATTTGGACAACCTTGTGCTACGTATAAACAAAGGCTTTAAAAAACCGGTCATTCAATGAATATCAGTAGAGATTGAACAAAAGCAGACAACCCCGACTTCAAAAGACAGCATAGCTCTTAATGTTAACGATTTTTTTTTAGTAAAATAAAATGTTAAGCCTCTAAGTTAAGGTATTGATGAACATCTTGGGGCATTGTAAATTGCATAATTCAAACTTTAATGTTTAGCTAAATCATCGGGGGTCCGTATGTCACAGCTAAAGTAGGGAGGTCCTTTCTTTTTTGTCATTGCTGTTATGTCCTCTGGGACCAAAATTGTAATAAACTTATCTCATCTATTCTATTTTCCAATACTGTTATACAGTCTGTACTTTTTCGCAGACTGTTCACTTGCCGGAACAAAAAACAGTCGTTTCAGAACAAGACCCCAAACCTCACAGTGAATGGCAATTTAAATCTGGCCATTGGTTTCAATATTACTCATTAATCTGTTTAACTTTAATCCCAAATTTACTTTTCGTTATAGACAGTCTATTTTTAATTAGTGTGAACAGAACTAGGCACGTGAAGTGTCCCGGGTTAAGTGGTCGCCGGTGATGGAATTTTGCGTATTTTGGATTTACGTGTTACACTGCCCACTCAGGTATCAAGTGAATTACATCGTACATTTATTGTCTGATTATTGTTTCACAAAAGCACTACTAAATTCTGTTAATATTTCTAACCGTTGACTATTTGCAACAACAATGAAACTAAGGACAATGTATGTATGTACAGTATGTATGTGTGTATGTATGTGTGTGTGTGTGTGTGTGTGGTTCACACGATATTTGTAGCTTGCATACTAAGTAGTATACAATATGGTTTATACGAATGTTTGCAGATTAATTTCTTACATATACATTACAAATACAATGGCTCTAGCCTAATTATATACATATAAATGGTATATACAATGTCTTTAGCCTAATTATATACATATACATGGTATATGCAATGGCTCTAGCCTAATTATATACATATACATGGTTATTACGATGTCTGTAGCTAAACTACAATACATATTCATGGTTAATGCGATGTTTGTAGACTAGTTATATACACATGAATGGCTAATGCGATGTTTGTAGACTACTTACATACACATGAATGGTTAATGCGATGTTTGTAGACTACTTACATACACATGAATGGTTAATGCGATGTTTGTAGACTAGTTATATACACATGAATGGTTAATGCGATGTTTGTAGACTACTTACATACACATGAATGGTTAATGCGATGTTTGTAGACTACTTACATACACATGAATGGTTAATGCGATGTTTGTAGACTAGTTATATACACATGAATGGTTAATGCGATGTTTGTAGACTACTTACATACACATGAATGGTTAATGCGATGTTTGTAGACTACTTACATACACATGAATGGTTAATGCGATGTTTGTAGACTAGTTATATACACATGAATGGTTAATGCGATGTTTGTAGACTACTTACATACACATGAATGGTTAATGCGATGTTTGTAGACTACTTACATACACATGAATGGTTAATGCGATGTTTGTAGACTAGTTATATACACATGAATGGTTAATGCGATGTTTGTAGACTACTTACATACACATGAATGGTTAATGCGATGTTTGTAGACTACTTACATACACATGAATGGTTAATGCGATGTTTGTAGACTACTTACATACACATGAATGGTTAATGCGATGTTTGTAGACTACTTACATACACATGAATGGTTAATGCGATGTTTGTAGACTACTTACATACACATGAATGGTTAATGCGATGTTTGTAGACTATAGTTATATACATATACGATATTTGTAGCCTAGTTATATTCATATAAGATAAGATAAGATAAGACATGTATACGGTTCATACGATTTTTGAAGACTGGTAACATGGATACACACACACATGGTTTATATAAGGCGAAGATAACAAACACGGAGTGATCAGTCTCATAACTTCCATAAGGAATGCAAAATAAAGAGTTGGGCAAACACGGACCTCTGAACATATCAGAAGTGGGATCAGGTGTCTAGGAGGAGTGAGCATCCCCTGCCGACCTGTCGCACCCGCCGTGAGCCCGTTAAGATGAGTCGTACGTTTATTCAAATTTACCAATAAATGTTTACATGAGATCCGGAACAATACAAAAATGAAATGATTTGAACACTCAAGGCCGAAACAATGTTTTAGTCTACATATATACATGAATTATACAATGTTTTAGTCTAGTTATATACATATACATGATTTATACAATATTTTAGTCTACTTATATACATATACATGATTTATACAATGTTTTAGTCTAGTTATATACATATACATGGTTTATACAATATTTTAGTCTACTTATATACATATACATGGTTAATACAATGTTTTAGTCTAGATATATACATATACATGATTTATACAATGTTTTAGTCTATTTATATACATATAGATGGTTTATACAATATTTTAGTCTACTTATATACATATACATGGTTAATACAATGTTTTAGTCTAGATATATACATATACATGATTTATACAATGTTTTAGTCTATTTATATACATATACATGGTTAATACAATGTCTTAGTCTAGTTATATACATATACATGATTTATACAATGTTTTAGTCTACTTATATACATGAATTATACAATGTTTTAGTCTACTTATATACATGATTTATACAATGTTTTAGTCTAGTTATATACATATACATGATTTATACAATATTTTAGTCTACTTATATACATGATTTATACAATGTTTTAGTCTACTTATATACATGATTTATACAATATTTTAGTCTACTTATATACATATATAATACATGACCTACTATGTAACACTGATGGAATCGTCATTAAAGTATGGTAACGCCCACTTAATATACATGTACATGATATAGCATCATGATATATACATGTTATGGTCAGAAAACATTTAACTTGAGCCCAACAGAGGATTGTAGTCCGAAGACAACTGCAGTGAAGTACTATGATTTAGAGTAATTCCACCCTCATGCAACGTCATAAGGTTTTACAAAATCAATCATTTATTTAGATTTATGCATGATATTACCATAAATTTTGTTGGAATCTTTTCCAATCGTTATTGTAAAAAATCTAGTTAAACATAGAATACTTCAAAAGTCTAAGTATTATAAATAATTAATGACATGTTTCAAATATTGAATCCAAGGGCAATAACTCAGTTTTCATTGAATCCTTTATTAAGTTCATTATGCGATAAGCTTTTCCTTATGTTTTACAGAAATTTTGAATAGTTTTGTGAATAAACAGTTTTATGGATTATCATGAATACTATTATATTGCTTTAACCTGTTTTTGTAAAATTTCAATGATGCTGTCGAAGGAAAATTGCAATTTTTCTGACATTGATTTTGATTGTGATTTTGTACATGTATGTCTCGCATCTTAAAAAGTGTGTGATGATCTATATATTTTATTTGATAATTTATTAGTTTTAACTCTGATAAATTGAAATAAATACACATTTTAAACTTTTATCAGATGATAATGTGAGTATGGGGTTAGCTTACCCTGTATATTTCAGTCTAATGACAGGTGTGACAGGGTTCACGTTCTTCCGTTTGAAGTGTATTTTGTTGAAGATCGGTAAAGTTGGCTACTAGTAACCAGCTACTAGTAACTGGCTACTTAAAAAGAGAAAAGTTGGTTACTAGTAGCCAGCTACTTGAACCAGGAAAAGTTAGCTACTAGTAGCCAGTTACTAGTAGCCAGCTACTAAAGGTAAGAAAAGTTAGCTACTCGTAGCCAGCTACTACAAAATATAAAAGTTATAATTACTGATAGCTCGCTACCAGATAAAGGTTAATGAGTTTGAAAATTATCATCTATCAGATTTATTTCTAAAGAGGACGAGGAGTCGTATGGAATTTCATGCTCAATTATCCCCAATTACATAACGTTGCAATGCAAAATACGAATACACTTTTTCAACTGAGTGTTTACTTTAAAAGTGATACGGATTGAATTCAGACCTTCAATCATTTGATATACCATCCATTTTGAGATATCTGCTACTTTTACAATTTCATTCGAGTTACCCTGAAATTCCAACATAAGTGTGAATACCGTAAGAAACTTTATGTTTGTATTAGATATCTGACGAATTTACGACTATACATATGGCAAGAAGTGATACATGGTGTTTTGGTACGCCACGAATTTTCAGATATCGCTCTTTAGGAAATCAGTTACTTATACATTTTGATTACCGGTAAAATGAAATTTCAAGATCCGTGTGAATACCATAAGGACGTCCGTGTTTATATCATATATTTAACTAACTTACAACGATACGTATGACGAGTAGTGATATTGGGGGTATCGTGATATGTCATCAATTATCAAATATCACGCTTAAGGAAGTCAGCTACATATACCTTTTGATGGCAGGTAAACTGAAATTTCAAGTTTTTCGCAAATATCTTAAGGAACTCTGAGTTCGCATTAGATATCTGACTAATATACAATTATCAAAGTGAAGAAAAGTGATAATAGGTATCTTGACATGCCATAAATTTCCAGATATCACGCTTAAGGAAGTCAGCTACTTATACCTTTTGATTCCTGGTATTCTGAAATTTCAAGTTTTTCAAAAAATCTTAAAGAACTCTGTATTTGTTTTAGATATCTGACTAATTTACAACTATCTACGTGAAGAAGTATCATATTAGGTATCTTGATATGCCAACAATTTTCGGATATCATACTTAACGAAGTCAGCTACTTATACCTTTTGATTCCAGGTAACATGAAATTTCAAGTTTTTCATAAATATCTTAAAAAGAACTCCTTGTTTATATTAGATATCTGACTAATATTCAACTATCCATGTGAAGTGGGATGGTATTGGGTATCTTGATATGCCATCAATTTTCAGATATCACCCTTAAGGAAGTCAGCTACTTATACATTTTGATTCCAGGTAACCTGAAATTTCAAATTTTTCATAAATATCTTAAAGAACTCCTTGTTTGTATTAGATATCTGACTAATTTTCAACAATCCATGTGAAGTGGAATGGTATTAGGTATCTTGATATGCCATCAATTTTCAGATATCACCCTTAAGGAAGTCAGCTACTTATACATTTTGATTCCAGGTAACCTGAAATTTCAAGTTTTTCATAAATATCTTAAAGAACTGTTTATTTGTATTAGATATCTGACTAATTTACAACTATCTACGTGTGGAAATATGATATTAGGTATCTTGACATGCCAACAATATTTGGATATCATACTTAAGGAAGTCAACTACTTATACATTTTGATTTTAGGTAACCTGAAATTTCAAGTTTTTCATAAATATCTTAAAGAACTCCTTGTTTATATTAGATATCTGACTAATTTTCAACTATCCATGTGAAGTGGGATGGTATTGGGTATCTTGATATGCCATCAATTTTCAGATATCACCCTTAAGGAAGTCAGCTACTTATACCTTTTGATTCCAGGTAACCTGAAATTTCAAGTTTTTCATAAATATCTTAAAGAACTGTGTATTTGTATTAGATATCTGACTAATTTACAACTATCTACGTGAAGAAGTATGATATTAGGTATCTTGATATGCCAACAATTTTCAGATATCACCCTTAAGGAAGTCAGCTACTTATACCTTTTGATTTTAGGTAACCTGAAATTTCAAGTTTTTCATAAATATCTTAAAGAACTCCTTGTTTATATTAGATATCTGACTAATTTTCAACTATCTACGTGAAGAAGTATGATATTAGGTATCTTGATATGCCAACAATATTTGGATATCATACTTAACGAAGTCAGCTACTTATACCATTTGATTCTAGGTAGCCTGAAATTTCAAGTTTTTCATAAATATCTTGAAGAACTCTGTATTTGTATTAGATATCTGACTAATATTAAGTTTTCCGTACACATCTTAAGGAACTCTGCGTTTGTATTAGATTTATCATTAATTTACCAACTCACATATGACAGGGAGTGATAATACGTATCTTATTATGCCATCAATTTTAAGATATCACGTTTAAGGAAGTCAGCTACTTATACCTTTTGATTCCAGGTAACATAAGGTCACATGGATAGTTGTAAATTAGTCAGATATTTAATACAAACAAGGAGATCCTTAAGATATTTATGAAAAACTTGAAATTTCATGTTGTCAGGAATCAAAAGCTATAAGTAGCTGACTTCCTTAAGGGTGATATCTGAAAATTGTTGGCATATCAAGATACCTAATATCATACTTCTTCACGTAGATAGTTGTAAATTAGTCAGATATCTAATACAAATACACAGTTCTTTAAGATATTTATGAAAAACTTGAAATTTCAGGTTACCTGGAATCAAAATGTATAAGTAGCTAAATTCCTTAAGGGTGATATCTGAAAATTGATGGCATATCAAGATACCTAATACCATTCCACTTCACATGGATAGTTGAAAATTAGTCAGATATCTAATATAAACAAGGAGTTCTTTAAGATATTTATGAAAAACTTGAAATTTCATGTTACCTAAAATCAAAAGGTATAAGTAGCTGACTTCCTTAAGGGTGATATCTGAAAATTGATGGCATATCAAGATACCTAATACCATTACATTTCACATGGATTGTTGAAAATTAGTCAGATATCTAATACAAATACACAGTTCTTTAAGATATTTATGAAAAACTTGAAATTTCATGTTACCTGGAATCAAAAGGTATAAGTAGCTGACTTCCTTAAGGGTGATATCTGAAAACTGTTGGCATATCAAGATACCTAATATGATACTTCTTCACGTAGATAGTTGTAAATTAGTCAGATATCTAATACAAATACACAGTTCTTTAAGATATTTATGAAAAACTTGAAATTTCAGGTTACCTGGAATCAAAATGTATAAGTAGCTGACTTCCTTAAGGGTGATATCTGAAAATTGATGGCATATCAAGATACCTAATACCATTCCACTTCACATGGATTGTTGAAAATTTGTCAGATATCTAATACAAATACAGAGTTCTTTAAGATTTTTTGAAAAACTTGAAATTTCAGGATACCAGGAATCAAAAGGTATAAGTAGCTGACTTCATTAAGTGTGATATCTGGAAATTTATGGCATGTCAAGATACCTAATATCACTTTTCTTCACTTTGATAATTGTATATTAGTCAGATATCTAATGCGAACTCAGAGTTCCTTAAGATATTTGCGAAAAACTTGAAATTTCAGTTTACCTGCCATCAAAAGGTATATGTAGCTGACTTCCTTAAGCGTGATATTTGATAATTGATGACATATCACGATACCCCCAATATCACTACTCGTCATACGTATCGTTGTAAGTTAGTTAAATATATGATATAAACACGGACGTCCTTATGGTATTCACACGGATCTTGAAATTTCATTTTACCGGTAATCAAAATGTATAAGTAACTGATTTCCTAAAGAGCGATATCTGAAAATTCGTGGCGTACCAAAACACCATGTATCACTTCTTGCCATATGTATAGTCGTAAATTCGTCAGATATCTAATACAAACATAAAGTTTCTTACGGTATTCACACTTATGTTGGAATTTCAGGGTAACTCGAATGAAATTGTAAAAGTAGCAGATATCTCAAAATGGATGGTATATCAAATGATTGAAGGTCTGAATTCAATCCGTATCACTTTTAAAGTAAACACTCAGTTGAAAAAGTGTATTCGTATTTTGCATTGCAACGTTATGTAATTGGGGATAATTGAGCATGAAATTCCATACGACTCCTCGTCCTCTTTAGAAATAAATCTGATAGATGATAATTTTCAAACTCATTAACCTTTATCTGGTAGCGAGCTATCAGTAATTATAACTTTTATATTTTGTAGTAGCTGGCTACGAGTAGCTAACTTTTCTTACCTTTAGTAGCTGGCTATTAGTAACTGGCTACTAGTAGCTAACTTTTCCTGGTTCAAGTAGCTGGCTACTAGTAACCAACTTTTCTCTTTTTAAGTAGCCAGTTACTAGTAGCTGGTTACTAGTAGCCAACTTTACCGATCTTTTTGTTGATGGTATTTTAAACATGCATTTAAAAGTACTACTACATGTACTTTAATTTAAATAGTCGTTCACGTCATTTTTACGCTTTGAATTACATATCTGCACGTACGTTAATAACTAATAAATGAGTCACTAATTCATGCTGTAACAACCCTAAAATGTTCTTCTATGCAAAATTTTACGTTGAATAAATCACTTTTGAAACTTTTTGTACCAGATATTTTTTAAAGAATTTGTCATACTCATTCTAAAAAAAATCAGAGATGTCCTTATCTCTTAAATTAACGGCTTCTCAAAACACTTAGCATCTCATTGCAGCATGACTGTGCTGATTCTTAGCTTATGACGTTGTGACGATTCTTATCGTACGATCATATCATTATATTCAATCCGTTCAATACAAAGTTATATCCTGTCAAAAGATGGCATCGCTGTCAGTGCGAATGAAATCGGATATCAAATACATTGAAAATTTTGTACTTAAAAAATTCAAGTTCCTGTCGAATGACCGTAACCTTTTACCCCCAAACCCCTATATATTTGGGGGGTGGGGGGTGGGGGGGGGGGGGGGTAGTCATGTATAGTTCTGTGTTGAATTAAGGTTATATGTGATGTTGCATTAGGGATGTGTGGTGTAGTTTACAAATGTCCCTATTTCGAAGCTTCTGGAATTAACTGGACATTTTGGCAATATGAATAATTGACATTAACGCACTTTAAGAAAAAGTTCTAAGCAGGACAGGGCTAACAGGAATGTGGATCACGGGGACCCACCCACTTTTCCTACCCTTAGATCTCTTTATATCACAAGCTGAATGTAGGATCCGCCCGGGTTTAGTTTTACGTTTGCTCTAGCAAGACATTGAACTTTTTTGATCGTGATTAAAATTGGCACCTTCATCCTGAGTTGATGCTTGCTCATAGTCGCTTCAGATGTACATTTCAATCATTTCATTTTTTTTTGGTCGTTGTTTTAAATCGCTTACAACAAGCGATTTAAAACAACGACACCCCCCCCCCCCCAAAAAACCCCACTGAAAACGAGTAAAAGTGACACTCATCCCGGATGGAAAGTATTTCAGCAGCGAAACTTTAAACGCTTGCTACGTTTCAGGTTTTTAGTGCTACTTGTTACAAGTACATTCAATTTACAAATCGGGATTCTTTGAAATCATTCGTAGACAATTTATAATCTGATTCGATTTGCATTCGCTCTATTGGAAATTTAATCCATAGAAATTGTTAAAGGGAATATAACATTAAGATTTAAACTGGAAAAAAAAAATAAAAAATTCTGAAAAGCAAATTATACCAATCATTTCCTTAAATCAATTTCACTTAAAATTCTGTTAAACCCTGGACTCGATATCAAATTCGCTGAAACTGAAATTTATTTAAAGACGTTTTAAACAGAATCGTATTCAAATTATACTTTTAACTGCGTATTACGGAAACCGATTTTCCCCATAATAATATTAGAATGGATCAATAAATATTACAGGGTTGTTATCAAAACAAAAAAAACAACAAACAAACAAAACAAAAACCCCAGCAAAATCACAGAAATGGGAAAATATTAGGCATTTTCCCAAATGAAAGGATTGACAAATATTAATCAGTGAATCCCACAGACAATTAATTTTCTTTTACGTTTATTTTGTAAGTGTAAAATGCTGCTAGGTAAGTATTTCCCCCAAAGTTGATATCCAAACTGAAATCGTCAAATGTAAAAGTAGCCCGTGTTCACCCGATACAAACTGCACTTCTCCAAACACCCAGCATAGCCTTGAGTGGTTCTTTAAATCTCTCGTTCTTTTACAATTGAATAATTGGTAGATTCTCCCCCGCTTTTCTCTCTGCGTTGAGAAGTCAATATATGTGTCCAGCGCCATTCCTTCAGACAATTCTGCAGTCTTGGTGATTATTCAAACATTTACACAAATATAAAGATTTTATCTATTTGTGTGTACCCTGTAACTTACTAGTCTTTGTTGGATTTACAAACGACTGCCGGAAAGGCTTATTGAAGTATTAACCTACAAGATAATTCACAGTCGCTGTAAAGCAGTCCTCTCAAATTCTTTGCGCAGTACGATTCGTCCTCCAGGAACCAGGAAAGAAATGAGGCACGGAAATTTAAAATATCAATGAAGTAATATCAAAATATCTGTTCAAATCGTGACATCATAGCCTAATTTTTACAGAAACTTGTTGCCCAACTCCGTTTGTACAATGGATTACATGAGAGAAGTAAAAGTTTTATGACAGCTGAGAAAGTTGGATATTATAACACCCCATACTTTCTGAGTTAGGTACAGCTGTTGACTTCTTAATTAAAGCTGGCACTCTATATCAATTCTGTATCGAGATTGCGATAAAATCTGTGTTGAGAGTGACGTATTTAAGCGCATTACTGATTAACTCCTACGTTCTTATTGCTACTCGACACATCATTAATTCATAGCAATAACACTATCTACAAACATTCCGTAACCAGGCGCTGTCAATATCAATATGCGCGCATATATATATATATATATATATATATATATATATATATATATATATGTATGTATATGTATATATCTTTTATCAGAGGGGATTGTCTTCATTTTTACTAACAACGTGTTTAATCATCATACTAATATCAGAACTTCATATGATATCATTCATTAACACGGTATTTCTCCAATGTCGATTTCACATGTATTGTCAGTCCGGCTTTAGAATCACATTTGCTCATTTTCAGGAGGTTGAACGTCTTATTCGAGCAATATTGTTTTAAAAACTAAATCCGGAAAAGCCGTGTACATGAACTTTTGAGGGTTATGAAATTGTTTGGAATTCTAATTGTGTTAAACCCTCTGTTTATAATTGGATAAGAACTGAATTATCCGCGTCTTGTTGATGGTTGTTATAGGTGTGTAGTACAGAGCGGATTTACATAAAACAATTCCATTGTTTACCTGCATCTAATCAACTTTTCAGACACACCTTATGATTCTATAATCACTATTTGATGACAAATTTTTTAAATATGATACTATCTGGCTAATTAATTACCGTGTTATAGAATAATGTCAGCGTATGTGTAACTGTGGCGGGAATTACAATCTAATGATAATGGTAATTATCGTAGTATATTATTATGTAATATAATTATTGTCATACTTTATCATGCGATATAATTATTGTAGAATTTTATTATGTGATATAATTATTGTAGAATTTCATTATGTAACATAATTATTGTAATACTTTATCATGTAATATAATTATTGTAGTACTTTATTATGTAATATAATTATGTAGAATTTTATTATGTAATATAATTATTGTAGTATATCATTATGTAATATAATTATTGTAGTACTTTATTATGTAATATTATTATTGTAATACTTTATCATGTAATATAATTATTGTAGTATATCATTATGTAATATAATTATTGTAGAATTTCATTATGTAACATAATTATTGTAATACTTTATTATGTAATATAATTATTGTAGTATATCATTATGTAACATAATTATTGTAATACTTTATCATGTAATATAATTATTGTAGAATTTTATTATGTAATATAATTATTGTAATACTTTATTATGTGATATAATTATTGTAGTACTTTATTATGTAATATAATTATGTAGAATTTTATTATGTAATATAATTATTGTAATACTTTATTATGTGATATAATTATTGTAGTACTTTATTATGTAATATAATTATGTAGAATTTTATTATGTAATATAATTATTGTAGTACTTTATTATGTAATATAATTATGTAGAATTTTATTATGTAATATAATTATTGTAGTACTTTATTATGTAATATAATTATGTAGAATTTTATTATGTAATATAATTATTGTAATACTTTATCATGTAATATAATTATTATAGTGCTTTATTATGTAATATAATTATTGTAGAATTTTATTATGTGATATAATTATTGTAGAATTTTATTATGTGATATAATTATTGTAGAATTTCATTATGTAACATAATTATTGTAGTACTTTATTATGTAATATAATTATGTAGAATTTTATTATGTAATATAATTATTGTAATACTTTATTATGTGATATAATTATTGTAATACTTTATTATGTGATATAATTATTGTAGTACTTTATTATGTAACATAATTATTGTAGAATTTTATCATGTAATATAATTATTGTAGAATTTTATTATGTAACATAATTATTGTAGTACTTTATTATGTAATATAATCATTGTAGTACTTTATTATGTAATATAATTATTGTAATACTTTATTATGTGATATAATTATTGTAGTACTTTATTATGTAACATAATTATTGTAGAATTTTATCATGTAATATAATTATTGTAGAATTTTATTATGTAACATAATTATTGTAGTACTTTATTATGTAATATAATTATTGTAGTACTTTATTATGTAATATAATTGTTGTAGTATATCATTATGTAATATAATTATTGTAATACTTTATCATGTAATATAATTATTATAGTGCTTTATTATGTAATATAATTATTGTAGAATTTTATTATGTGATATAATTATTGTAGAATTTCATTATGTAATATAATTATTATAGTGCTTTATTATGTAATATAATTATTGTAATACTTTATCATGTAATATAATTATTGTAGTATATCATTATGTAATATAATTATTGTAGTACTTTATTATGTAATATAATTATGTAGAATTTTATTACGTAACATAATTATTGTAGAATTTTATCATGTAATATAATTATTGTAGAATGTTATCCTGTAATATAATTATTGTAGTGCTTTATTATGTAATATTATTATTGTAATACTTTATCATGTAATATAATTATTGTAGTATATCATTATGTAATATAATTATTGTAGAATTTCATTATGTAACATAATTATTGTAATACTTTATTATGTAATATAATTATGTAGAATTTTATCATGTAATATAATTATTGTAGTACTTTATTATGTAATATAATTATGTAGAATTTTATTATGTAACATAATTATTGTAGAATTTTATCATGTAATATAATTATTGTAGTATATCATTATGTAATATAATTATTGTAGTACTTTATTATGTAATATAATTATGTAGAATTTTATCATGTAATATAATTATTGTAGAATTTTATTATGTAATATAATTATGTAGAATTTTATTATGTAACATAATTATTGTAATACTTTATCATGTAATATAATTATTGTAGAATTTCATTTTATTATACTTTCATGTAAAATACTCGAACCTGATTGGTCGAGAAGCATTTGAAAAAACATATTGTTACCCTCTGAGAACAGAAAACACGCGCCCCAGGGTGATAGTATCTAGCAACGGGTAACAGTACTTGACAACGGGTGATATTATAAAAAATTATCACATGCGTCAAATTTATGCGCGTACGGTTCGCCGTAGATTGCTAGACGACGTCGTTTGAGCGTTTGTAATAAACGCGAGTACCCGCATCGAAATACGAAATATCGCATGACAGTGATTGATCAAATGTCAACAGACGTAAGTTTTTCTGCTTTCCAGTTTACATAACATTCAGTATAATAAAACAAATATTGCATGTATTTGAGGGTAACATTGAAATTTTCACCCCTCGAGAAACCATTGTCAACCTCGACTACGCCTCGGTTGACAATGGTTTTCTCGGGGTGAAAATTTTCAATGTTACCCTCAAATACATGCAATATTTATATAATGTAATATAATTATTGTAGTGCTTTATTATGTAATATTATTATTTTAGTACTTTATTATGTGATATAATTATGTAGAATTTTATTATGTAATATAATTATTGTAGTACTTTATTACGTAATATAATTATGTAGAATTTTATTATGTAATATAATTATTGTAATACTTTATCATGTAATATAATTATGTAGAATTTTATTATGTAATATAATTATTGTAATACTTTATCATGTAATATAATTATTGTAGTACTTTATTATGTAATATAATCATGTAGAATTTTATCATGTAATATAATTATTGTAGTACTTTATTATGTAACATAATTATTGTAGTACTTTATTATGTAATATAATTATGTAGAATTTTATCATGTAATATAATTATTGTAGTACTTTATTATGTAATATAATTATGTAGAATTTTATTATGTAATATAATTATTGTAGAATTTTATTATGTAATATAATTATGTAGAATTTTATTATGTAATATAATTATTGTAGAATTTCATTATGTAACATAATTATTGTAGTACTTTATTATGTAATATAATTATTGTAGTATATCATTATGTAATATAATTATTGTAGTGCTTTATTATGTAATATAATTATTGTAGTGCTTTATTATGTAACATAATTATTGTAATACTTTATTATGTAATATAATTATTGTAGTATATCATTATGTAATATAATTATTGTAGTACTTTATTATGTAATATAATTATTGTAGTATATCATTATGTAATATAATTATTGTAGTATATCATTATGTAATATAATTATTGTAATACTTTATCATGTAATATAATTATTGTAGTACTTTATTATGTAATATAATTATTGTAATACTTTATTATGTAATATAATTATTGTAGTACTTTATTATGTAATATAATTATTGTAATACTTTATCATGTAATATAATTATTGTAGTACTTTATTATGTAATATAATTATTGTAATACTTTATCATGTAATATAATTATTGTAGTACTTTATTATGTAATATAATTATTGTAATACTTTATTATGTGATATAATTATTGTAGTACTTTATTATGTAACATAATTATTGTAGTACTTTATTATGTAATATAATTATTGTAGTACTTTATCCTGTAATATAATTATTGTAGTACTTTATTATGTAATATAATTATTGTAGTATATCATTATGTAATATAATTATTGTAGTATATCATTATGTAATATAATTATTGTAGTATATCATTATGTAATATAATTATTGTAGTACTTTATTATGTAATATAATTATTGTAGTACTTTATTATGTAATATAATTATTGTAGTACTTTATTATGTAATATAATTATTGTAGTATATCATTATGTAATATAATTATTGTAGTATATCATTATGTAATATAATTATTGTAGTACTTTATTATGTAATATAATTATTGTAGTATATCATTATGTAATATAATTATTGTAGTATATCATTATGTAATATAATTATTGTAGTATATCATTATGTAATATAATTATTGTAGTACTTTATTATGTAATATAATTATTGTAGTATATCATTATGTAATATAATTATTGTAGTACTTTATTATGTAATATAATTATTGTAGTATATCATTATGTAATATAATTATTGTAGTACTTTATTATGTAATATAATTATTGTAGTATATCATTATGTAACATAATTATTGTAGTACTTTATTATGTAATATAATTATTGTAGTACTTTATTATGTAATATAATTATTGTAGAATTTCATTATGTAACATAATTATTGTAGTACTTTATTATGTAATATAATTATTGTAGTATATCATTATGTAACATAATTATTGTAGTACTTTATTATGTAATATAATTATTGTAGTATATCATTATGTAATATAATTATTGTAGTATATCATTATGTAATATAATTATTGTAGTACTTTATTATGTAATATAATTATTGTAGTACTTTATTATGTAATATAATTATTGTAGTACTTTATTATGTAATATAATTATGTAGAATTTTATTATGTAATATAATTATTGTAGAATTTTATCATGTAATATAATTATTGTAGTACTTTATCCTGTAATATAATTATTATAGTGCTTTATTATGTAATATTATTATTTTAGTACTTTATTATGTGATATAATAATTGTTGTATTTCATTATGCAATATAATAATTGTAGTACTTTATTATGTGATGATACTTATTGTAAAGCTTTATTATGTAATACATTTATAATTATTGTAGTGTATAATTACTGGTTTCATCATGTAATACAATTATTGTCGTATTTCATAATGAAGCATAATTATTGTAGAATTTCATAGAATTTGCGAAATTCTGACTTTTAACCAGACTGTTGAAACCCCTGCACCATCAACTTGTTTGTCGTTAATCTACCTCGATTTAGAAACTGACTATACGCAGAACAAGCTCTTGCGTATTGAATCAGTTGAGAGATATAAACACCATTTGCAGGTGATAATGGAAGATTGCTGCATAAATATGGGAAGTTGACGATGGAGAAGCTGAAATCTTGGTGTTATTGCTATGAATTAATGATTTGTCGTGTAGCAATAAGAACGTAGGAACTAATTAGTAATATGCCAGATGTGATGTAAATCAGATGTGGATTCTAAAAAATTCTAAAGAACTTTTAGTAAACTTGAAATCGCAAAACTTTTCTTAGATCAACAACATCAAAACCTAGGACTTTTTTCAACACTTTACACGACCATTTCTCACAATGAATTAAAGATCTTACTTTTTGACATCATCGACAGTTGCTTCTTCAACAAAAATGGAAAACGCAAATGTTCATATCTAGTGATCAGTCATCCAAAAAATTACTTTGTTAAACCCCACTCTGATTCCACGCACAAGTATTCTGAAGTTGAAAAAAAATATCCTACAGTTCCTCTTTGACAATAGCTTCGTGGTCTTTGGTGATCAGGTCTTTCAACAGTCTATTGGAATTCCCATGAGCACAAATTGTGCTCCTTTGTTAGCTGAACCGTCTTTATATTCACATGAAGCAGAATTTACTCAGAAACTTCTACATGAGAAGAAAAAATCTCTTGTTGTGGACTTCAATTCGACATTTAGATATATCGAATACGATTTATCCATTAACAATAATAACTTTCATTCATATGTCGATTCGATATATCCCTGTGAGTTCGAAATAAAAAACACCACAGAGTCGTCCACTTCTGCTTCATACTTTAAGATATTTTATTGAACGTGGATATTGACGGCAAACTAACAATTCAACTTTATGACAAACGGGATGATTTCAGCTTCTCCATCGTCAACTTCCCATATTTATGTAGCAATATTCCATTATCATCTGCATATAGTGTTTATATTTCTCAACTGATTCGATATGTAAGAGCTTGTTCTGCGTATGATAAGTTTTTGAATCGAGGTAAGCTATTGACAAACAAGTTGATCATGCAGGGGTTTCGGTAGTCTCATTTGAAGTCAGCATTTCGCAAATCATATGGTCGTTTGCCAATACAACCTATCAATGGGTCACATGCTGTCTGACTTGTTTCATACCGATTGTTAGACCGTTCGTGGCATAGTGATTTTGACTACGGATAACTCCGTTTACCTGATCAAGATATAGGGCCCACGGCGGATGTGACCGGTCGACGGGGGATGCTTACTCCTCCTAGGCACCTGATCCCACCTCTGGTGTGTCCAGGGGTCCGTGTTTGCCCAACTCTCTATTTTGTATTGCTTATGGGATTTATGAGATTGATCACTGTTCGTTATCTTCACCTTTCATAATGAACACAATGTAACTCGTGAAAAAGAGCAGATGAAATTTCATTATATATTAGAGTGTAGAGCACTATCTCATGTAGAAAAAACTATGTTAACAAACATAAATGTTTTTAGATTAAATGTATTTAAATTTTCCAATATCTTTTCAAAACCAGATCTTAAAGTCACGGAAAAAAATGTGTATATTTATTATAAAGATATATGGTTTAGTCTGTCCTCCGTGATTTTTATTGAGCATTTTTTTTTTTACTTTCTTACATTCATACCCTGAACATATATATCTTCTATCTCTTACCAGAAATATATGTTTGTATGTTATTTAAATGAGTAGATGAACTTGGTATTAGTAACTACTCTCCATTGTTTTTTATGATAACAAGCATTCTGAAATTATTGCATGGCAATACATAGTCCCCTACCGGTTGCAAAATTACTGTACCACAGCAATATTCAAAGTTCATTATGTAGGTTATGGTAAAAGGGAAAATTGGGGAACCAGGATAGGAATGGTTGGAAATCAACTACTACTCGAGTAGAGACTAAAAAGAAAGACAAATTTATAATTAGGTTTAGGTCTTTAACCAAGTCAATAAACTGTGACATGTAGATGATCATGAATAATTTAGCTATATTGTAGTATTACTATGCTAGAAGTTTTAATGAGTGTAGTATTCTTAATTCTTATCTACAGGGATAAGAAACGTGGATGTAAACTAACAATTCATGCTATTTTCTATGTCCAAAGGCCATAACTTAATGGAAAATCAACGGACCAAGATGAAAATCGAACTTGATCTGTAACTTGTTATGACAAAACAATGTACCTAATATCAAATGAATATCTGCAAGCACAACCAAAACAAGTCCGGAAAACTGATCATTCATGCTATTTTTCTAAGTCCAAGGGCCATCACTAAGCGAAAAATCAACGGACCGACACGAAATTCAAACTTGATCTGTAACTTGTTATGACAAAGCAATGTACCAAATATCAAATGAATATATGCAAGAACAGAGGAAAAAAGTGCGGAAAACTGATTATTCATGCTTTTTTTTAAGTCCAAGGGCCATAACTAAGTGAAAAATCAACGGACCGAGACGAAATTCGAACTTGATCTGTAACTTGTTATGACAAAGTGACATACCAAATAAAATAAATATCTGGAGGAACAGAGAAAAAAAGTGCGGAAAACTGGACTGACGGACGGACAGCCGGACGGAGCGCAAACCTAAAGTCCCCTCGACTTCATCGGTAGGGGACTAATAACTACTTTCTAAAGCTTTGTAATAGTGATTACAATCTAGTGATTTGGTACTACTAATTACTTTCTGACAATTGGTACTTTCAGATCTTTTGGTAATAGTAATTATTTTCTAGAGGTTTGGAAATAGTGATTACTTTCGAGTCCTTTAGTATAATATTAATTACTTTGCAATGTTTGATAATAGTACTTAACGAATTTTTTTAATGTGTCAGTAATGATGATTACTTTCTAATGTTTTTTTCTTCTATTTTCTAGTGTTTTGGTTATATAAATTAATATTTTATTTAGTTGTCCTTACTTTCCAATAATATCGTAAAACTAAATACTTGATGGTATTAGAATCTTTTCAATGATATTATATTGCTTCTTTTTGATGTACCAATAATATCAGTATACCAACGTAACGTTGAAGATAACATTTTTTTAAAGAATACAAATGATATTTAATTACTTTGCTTTGTAAAAAATCATATCTACTAGTGTCCGTAGAATTTAATAATGGAAGAAAAAAAATCCACCAACAACTAAAGATTCAAAGTGTTTTATGTGGACAAAATCGAAAGGTTATTATTTTTATTTTCGATTAAACATAGACGCACTTGTCATTGTTCGTAAAAGAAAATGTTTTCGAAAATCAAAGGATTATACTCCACCAAAACTCGCGTCTACAGTCTTTTGACGTCGATCGAGAAATTGAAGCTAAAATGGCTAAATAAATAACATAATTTTTTCTGTCAACGACTATCAAACGATTCTGTACATATATAAGCACTTCACTTTAATACACATATTTTTATTACTTTGGTCAGTCCTCTACCAGGACGGAGAGGTCACTCACGGACTATCACAGAGAGCCGAAAGTTCCCGAAGTGTAAAAATTTACTGTCATCAGCCTGTAAATACATTGATGGCGTGATTTTCGTGGTCGTTAAGCAATTTTCTCACTTTTTTCCCTTGGACAATTCTTAATTCAGTGAAAATTAACTTCTTTTCAGAAACAACAAATGAACGAATATGGTAAGCAATTTAAAACGACTACAAGTCGATCATAATCACCACCTGGGTAGAATTATGACATGAGCATTTATACATGTACGCCTGATTTCAAAAGCAGTTAAAGTTTCACTAATTTTCGACTATCAAATACGATCTTAATTTCATCATATGATCTTTTGCAGGCACAATTTCTCTCCCGCTGCGGTAAATAATTTGGACTAAGCACCTACTCCGGGAGCCCTGCTGTAAGTGATCCGGACGAAGGATTCACTCTGGGTAACCTGGGCTAAGGATTCACTCTGGGTAACCTGGACTAAGGATTTACTCCGTGAGTCTTGCTGTTAATGATCTGGACTACGGTCTTGCTGTTAGTGGTCTGGATTATTCTGAGAGTCTTGCTGTGTGTGACCTGGACTAAGGTTTTACTCTGAGAGTCTTGCTGTTAGTGATCTGGATTAAGGATTTACTCTGAGAGTCTTGCTGTTAGTGATCTGGACTAAGGATTTACTCTGAGAGTCTTGCTGTTAATGATTTGAACAAAGCCAGCATTTTAGAAATCTTAGAAAAATGTCTGACGCCCAGAAGCATTGGACTAAAGTGAAGTTTGTCCAGAAGATGGTAAAGAAGGAGCCCGGCGCCAAAAAAAGTAAAAAGAAGGCCGAGGCCAGCAAAAAGGTCAGTCCTGTATAACAAAACATTAGGAAGCCCGAAAAATGATTCTAATGATGAGGGGGTCGGTACTTAGGGACCCCGAAAATGATTCTAATGATGAGGGGCGGGTACTTAGGGACCCCGAAAATGATTCTAATGATGAGGGGCGGGTACTTAGGGACCCCGAAAATGATTCTAATGATGAGGGGCGGGTACTTAGGGACCCCGAAAAATGATTCTAATGATGAGGGGCGGGTACTTAGGGACCCCGAAAAATGATTTTAATGATGAGGGGCGGGTACAAAACACTTCGTTTGATTGTTTTACGTCTCGTCGAGAATTTTTCTGATACTAAAACGCTAGCAGTTGTTGAAGTAATACAAATTTAGACCTATGATTAGCGCTCACGGTGAGGGCACTCAACGAGGGTTCTTTATGTACCAACGCCTATTGCGACACGGGATCTCCGTTGTTAAGGCCATATCCGAAAGACCTGTGATTATCACCTATAAATGCCGAGGGTTTGGCGAAGGAGCAATCATTTCCTATATGCTAACGCCTTAGGTTTGAGGCAACCATGAAACGAGCGGGGCTCGAACTCACGACCTCCAAGTTTCGTTGTACATTGTAACTTGTACATAGTCAAATGTTCGAACCATCATATCATTATCATTTTACAGTGTTTCTAAAAGAACAGTTAATAAACAGTTATAAAAAGCAACAACAATCAGCAAGCAAATGAAAACAAACGAAAACAAAAAACAAAAACAAAAATCCAACCCCACAACAAAACTCTCAATTCAAACAAAACAAAACAAACAAACACAATATAATACAATAACCTTCCGAAACCTTAAGTGTGCTCAAATATGTAACAATATTGTGCCTTTACACGTTAACAATCATGATTGTGATTATATGTAACAATATTGTGCCTTTACACGTTAACAATCATGATTGTGATTATATGTAACAATATTGTGCCTTTACACGTTAACAATCATGATTGTGATTATATGTAACAATATTGTGCCTTTACACGTTAACAATCATGATTGTGATTATATGTAACAATATTGTGCCTTTACACGTTAACAATCATGATTGTGATTATATGTAACAATATCGTGTCTTTACACGTTAACAATCATGATTGTGATTATATATTTTGACGAAGGCAACATTAAGAAGAGTGTTCTTAGAAGACTTCGCAGTTTTTCGCCTATTTTGAAATAGAAGTAGAAAATGAGGGCCATATTGAGGGCCATATGGGCCCTTATTCTGCCCAGTCCTTTATTTTTAAATGATGAATGGGAAGACATGCTGCACGAACATTGTCATTTCTATGTCTGCAAGATTTAAATTCTTTATCTCAATAAAATGGTGTCATGATATAGCAGATATCTTATACATCTAGAAATGATTGTGTGAAAAGCAGTGGAAATAAGGTTCGATCAGATATTATCTGTTGTGTTTTTCTGTTCTCCCTGACAGACCTTCGCAATATTAATCACCAATAGTCATATTAAAGAAAATTGATTTGAACATGGAAGTCAGGCATTTCTATTCAACAGTGGACATTGACGCATGCTGAAAAAGGAAATAGGATTTTAAAAAAAGTCAATACAAACTCAAAAAAGAGTTGTTTCAATATGAAATTTATTTTCATATACGAAACGGAATTAATCGAGTTATATTGATGTAATTCGTAAGCTGAGTAATAAACATGATAAAAAACTTTTAACTTCGATCGAACAATAGAAACTATCTTCAAGATTTCACATGTAGTAGGACTTAAAAGAGAAAGAATTTGATAGTCACGCAAGACGACTCTAGAAACCATGTGCATTAGGAATGCATGATTGAAATTTCATCTGCAGTTACACGATCCAACAAAGAATAAAAACGATCTCCAGTAAGCATTTCAGTAAATAAAGCACCTGTATAATGTTAAATCAAAATGTATATGCAATAGAAAATACTTCATTCCTTAATATGTCTTAAAACATTTGTCCGCTCTTATTCCAAACTACCAGTGGTCTGTTCCGTGTGAAATGTGTGTAGTTATAGTGGTGTGTTCCGCGTGAAATGTGAGTAGTTATAGTGGTGTGTTCCGCGTGAAATGTGTGTAGTTATAGTGGTGTGTTCCGCGTGAAATGTGTGTAGTTATAGTGGTGTATTCCGCGTGAAATGTGTGTAGTTATAGTGGTGTGTTCCGCGTGAAATGTGTATAGTTATAGTGGTGTGTTCCGCGTGAAATGTGTGTAGTTATAGTGGTGTATTCCGCGTGAAATGTGAGTAGTTATAGTGGTGTGTTCCGCGTGAAATGTGTGTAGTTATAGTGGTGTGTTCCGCGTGAAATGTGAGTAGTTATAGTGGTGTGTTCCGCGTGAAATGTGAGTAGTTATAGTGGTGTGTTCCGCGTGAAATGTGTGTAGTTATAGTGGTGTGTTCCGCGTGAAATGTGTATAGTTATAGTGGTGTGTTCCGCGTGAAATGTGTGTAGTTATAGTGGTGTGTTCCGCATGAAATGTGTGTAATTATAGTGGTCTGTTGAGCGTGAAATGTGTGTAGTTA
This sequence comes from Ostrea edulis, assembly GCF_947568905.1. Classification (NCBI taxonomy): domain Eukaryota; kingdom Metazoa; phylum Mollusca; class Bivalvia; order Ostreida; family Ostreidae; genus Ostrea; species Ostrea edulis. Next base: position 93,173,903 of record NC_079169.1, read on the forward strand.
GAGCCTTTCTCCTTTATATTTGGAAATCATTACAAAACTTTTTTGAGCACGCTTTCATACTCAGACTCGAACTCCGTGCTCGAAATCGTACTCATACTCAAAAGTGAAAGTTATAAAACTGTTATAAAATCATTAACATACTCATATGGAGTACATGCTCAAGATTTTTCGAGTATGTTTCGAAGTTTGTTCAGAGTTGTACTCAAAACAAACATAGTTGAGTTTGAGTATGAGTACGGTGAAAGTTTACTAACCTCCAGGCCAGTTTGAATAGAGACTTACGAACCCATGTATCCCGCGCCTCTATCGTCACGCTTCACTTGAGTTTGGTGTTTCTCCCGTTTGCGCGTCACTGTAGTTGTGGTGTTAAAGGTATTCTAACTATACTCCCTCTGTCCAGCAAAACATACCTCACCACATAAATCTTGTCAAGCGTAAACAAATATATGTATCGGTACATCTGTTGGGAAGAAATGAAATTACAAAATGTATATGTCGTTGTCTGTGACGTAATGACGTCAAACTAATCAGCTGACAAATCACATATCAAAAATTGAGCGCCATGTCTGGGCAGCGGTCAACAGTTTGAAATATCACGAGTGGGCAAAAAAGAATTACTGGAGTAAATAGTGCAGTGTAAATGTATAGCTATAGATAGATAGATTGATTGATTGATATACAGGTATTTATATATATATATATATATATATATATATATATATATATATATCGATAGATAGATATACAGATAGATAGATAGATATACAGATAGATAGATACACACACACAGAGAGAGAGAGAGAGAGAGAGACTGAATATATCATAAGATGTGTTGTGTACCCTACTGTAGCGTACACCAATGGACCACCCTCCTTGACAATTCTGCAAACCTCTTTTGATTTCAAGGAAAGATTACAAAGTATGTTAGAAACTCATTCCGTAAAACAAATCATTCATTTTGATAACTATTATGTAGAAAAGACAACCACACGCATGCGAAATACTATATGAAATCTAAATACTTATGATGTATTTAGGAAAACGTCATAATTCATTCAAACTGTAAAGTACAAAATATATCTAGGACGAATATTTCACATTCAAAATACAAAGCAACCAACCTCTATACAAGTCGGTGAATTTAATATCGATGGACAGTTACGATTTCTACATAACTGTACGTGTTTGTATAAAATTTAGTCGTCAACTACGGATCCCCATTTTATGACGGAATTTGTGAGAACATCAAAAATAATTACCTCAATAGCTAATTCACCGAGTGACCAAAATCCAGCAGGTGTGGACTTTGTCCAAAAATCTTATTCAAGAAAATAAGTATCCACACATTCAAAGTCTCCAATTTGTGCAACTGCGAAATAAACATCAATAGTGAAACTCAATAGCTGTATATTCTCGATCAGGAACGGAACAAATTTTAAAATGGGGTACGGTTAAATGATCTAATTAATTTACGATAATGGTCAAACTATTGTGAGCGTAGCTAGGAGGATATTTTGCGTATCCAACAGTAACTATAAAACGGGTGAATTGTCAGAGAAGAGTGCGGTATTGTGTACGATGTAAATATATATGGAAAGAGTTCAAGAGGTGTTTGTAGGATAAAAAATCTTTCATCGAGTGCCAGATGGACTGGACAGGTGCACTGTAGTAGTACGAAGAACATATGGAGTGGTGTGGATTAAACCCGGCGTGGATTCCACTTGAACGGACAGTTTTAGTTTTAATGTTTTTGGATGGGGATCACCATCATCCACAATACGAAAAACAGAAAGGAATTCTCATTAAGCTTGTTACTATAATCGAGCAATAAACTTTGATCAGCAGTATATAAAGAACATAAATTCTGCATCTGTGAAGTTTTGTCAGGAGATGACCACAAGGAATAGTGAAGGACTTTATTTGTGACACAGTGTTGTTTCTTGGAACCAAATTCTGTAAAGATATACAGATGAGTTCTCGCCGTATTTCCACAGCTTTTGAGACCCTACAGAGAAGGGAATCCATTCAGGCCCCCTCCGGCAAACGGAAACCCTCCCTGTTTGGGGAACCAAAGAGGCTTCCAGTGGAGAAAGGAAGACGACACTCGTACGCCACAGGGGAAAAACAACCGAGGAGAAAGTCCACAATACTTCACCCTAGAAAACGACAAAGGGGATCCGAACAGGTAAATAGGGACCCGGATATTGTCCAGCGAAATATCAGGAACTATGATTTTAAGAATATCTTATTTAATAGATAGGATAAGATGGAGCAGGCTGAAGACTAAACAAAAATACATGTATACATACGCCTGCTGTAAATGTTTGAATCTTTGTCCAGGTTTTTTTTTTTGTTGGCCATATATCATAATGTTACATCCAAACTGAAAATGTATGATGGTCTAATATAAGGAAAATCACATTATATATAATCCAGTTATAGAATGGAAAGTCCAATAGAAGGGACACGCCACTACATACGACATTGGCGCGAAATAAAAAAATGAAAAATAGAATTCATGAAAACTTACATATAATATGCACTGTATTTTTACTTGTATCCGCTCTCTTCACGTGCGTGGGTCAAACGGAGACCGAAAGTATTTATGTGACTGCTTCTTCATTTTGTTACAGGGCCCCTCAAAAGTATCTTGTTTCCTGCATTTTCTCCTGTTTCACGGCTTAAATGAAAACACAAAAAGGGGCTGATATTGATAATAAACATGGATTGGTTCAATTCCTCTTTAATCTAATTAGATACTCCTATTTCTATTCCAATGACAATGAGTCTTTTTCACACACGCAATTATTATCAATTACATATACATGTACATGTACTTTCATCAAGTAATTTTAAGAACTATTCTTTGAACAATTACTTGGGATCCATTTTCGAACACGATCCCTATAATACTGTATACTTTCAACTGCAAAGAAAGGTGCAATGACAGGGTTTATTGAGTTTTACCAATCATCAGAAGATTTTCAATTGCCCCATGACCGCCGCGGTGGTCAGAGGCAGAGTGTTCGCCCCCGCATGTTGAAAGTCTCGAATTCCGGCCGCGACAGACCTAAGTCGTTAAAACAGGTAGTGGCAGTTCCATCGCAAAACGCTCGGCATCAGGTGTGAATGTCACGGGTCCTCGGAGATGACGGATGGCCCGTATCACAGTAGGTGTGGCACGCTAAAAAACCCTCACTGCTCAATGGCCGTAAGCGCCGAGCATAGGCCTAAATTTGAAACCCTTCACCGGTCTTGGTGACGTCTCCATATGAGTGAAAAATTCTCGAGAGGAACGTTAAAAAAGATAAAATCAATTGCCCGATCACTGAGATGTTTTCTGCTTGCCGTTTGGCTTTGAAATTTTTCCTACACGCTAGAACACACTGTATGAAAGCCGGATAGGCTCATTTTTGAAAATTAAAAAAAAAAAAAAAATCTAACTAGTTATAACGAGTTAGTATCTCGTTATAACAAGTTAGTTATCTCGTTATAACGAGTTAATTATCTCGTTATAACGAATTAGTTATCTCGTTATAACGACTTAATTATCTCGTTATAACGAGTCAGTATCTCGTTATAACGAGTTAGTATCACGTTATAACGAGTTAGTTATCCATGTTTTCTATAAAATTGTCAAATTAAATGCATTCAATTGTTTTCTTGGACATTATATAATTCTTAGGTAGATATTCACACTTTTCATTCAATTCAATTCATTTCTTCACTCAAACCATTCACAATGGTACATGAGGTACATAAATATAATTTTATAATTATATATACAATATTGCCAAGGGTACGAATATATAAATAGTATATGTACATATATGTTCATTAGCACAAAATAGAGGTGGGGGCATAATGCATACAAAGATATTCGGACATTTAATAAATATACACGTTAGGGAGGACAGCAAACTATCTCCTGAATTTTAGAAATAAATATACTTTGTTGTTTTTAATGTTTTAAAGTTGGATGTTGTCATTAATTCTCTAGATTTCAGTGTATTTGGTAGATGACAATATCTAGAAGCCACAATTTCTTTCCATAAAGTGGATAGAGATTTACAATCTGAGACGAAGAGGTATTCGTCGGCTAATTTACCAATGTTATAGACTTACTTTGACTATCAGGATATTTTAAAACAACACCCTCAATTGACTGTCAAAGCATAATTAGAATGCACAGAAGTATTCTATTTTCTGGGAAGGGGTATTATCTTCTAGACAAAGTCCGTCCTATGTCATTTTCCAAAATGTTCTGTATCTAAATCTAAATGTAGGAAAAATGTAATCAAAGACAATGTCTGTGAATTTATAATTTAAAATTACCATATTTATACAACGAATCGCCATTTCTATCAATGATATTACTTGCAGTGAGATTGGGACGTGTAATTGAAAAGTAACTGCAATTACATACGTTTTAGACACGTAATTTAAATACCTCCAATTACTTGTAATTGAAAATAAACCCATTACAAATACCTCCCACTACATCGGAAAACGTAAATCATCACAGCTAATTAGAATGACTGATTTTAATTACTCCATCCCTCAGCATCGATATTTAGTGTATTCCGTTAATTCTAATTCAAAAGATGGAAAGACATTATTACAATATATATATCTAAGCTGATATAATTATCGAAATAAATCTTACGTTTTTTCTTCCAAACCATCAGTAAATCTGTACCGCATTGAAATGGTGTAAGGATAAAGCATTATCGTCTGCATCTCGAAAATATGGTTTGATTGATTGATTGTACATTGTTTAACGCCCATCTCGAGAATTTTTCATTCATATGGAGACGTTACCATTGCCGGTGAAGGGCTGCAAAATTTAGGCCTATGTTCGGCGCTTACCGCCTTTGAGCAGGGGCAGGAAGGGATCTTTATCGTACCACAACTGCTGTGACACAGAGCCTCGGATTTTACTGTCTCATCCGAAGGACCGTCCCATTTAGTCCCTGTTCAAAGGCCGTAAGCGCCGAGCGTAGGCCTAAATTTTGCAGAACTTCACCGGCAATGGTGATGTCTCCATATGAGTGAAAAATTCGCGAGAGGGACGTTAAACAATATACAATCAATTCCATGCCGCTTGTTGAATTGGAAGCACGGATAAATCTACGAAATGATGTGTTATAATGGTACTTTTAAAAAAAAATTACATCTAAATTTATGTCACCTACATTAGTACACTAGCGATGTTGTTCTACCCCCGTTGACCTTAATTTCTGTACAGGATTGGAAATGATATAATTACAAAGTACAAATGTGGGACAAACATACCATTAAGCCTCTTAATTGTGTATAAAAAGGTCAACTACTTCAAAGTGACGTATGCGAAATACACGTATTTATAAATGGACATGCCATCTTCAAAAATTCAGAGGTCCCCTGATATATCTAGAACGAATAGTCTTCGTTCATTCTACAGAGCATCCAATTCTCATTATGCAAGATATATCAAGAACGAATATTTTACATTCAAAATACAAAGCTACCAACCTTAAACAAATCGGTGAATTTAATACCGATGGACAGTTACGATTTCTACATAACTTTACGTGTTTGTATAAAATTTAGTCGTCAACTACGGATGACCAATTTATGACGGAATTTGTGAGAACACCAAACATAATTACCTCAATAGCTAATTCACCGAGTGACCAAAATCCAGCAGGCGTGGACTTTGTCCAAAAATCTTATTCAAGAAAATAAGTATTTACAAATGTATGTATTTAAAGTATCCAATCAGATGCATGTGCAACAGCGAAATAAACCTGCAGATTGGAATTCGTAGAGAAAACAAGGGTGGTGAAGCGTGTTGATTTTTTTTTTTTTTGGCGTTCATGGACGGAATTAATTCGAAGTTAGGGGCACGGTTACACAGTCCAAGTCAAGGTAATGGTCAAGCTGTTGTGACCGTAGCTAAGAGGATAATTGAATCTTGAAAAAAGCGACTGCCAAGAGAAGGGTGCGGGGTTGTATACAATGAATATATATGGAAAGAGTTCAATAAGTGATTGCAAGAAAACAAATCTTTCATTGAGTACCAGATGGACTGGACAGGTGCAAAATTGTTGTGGGTTAAACCCGGCGTGGATTCCATTTGAACGGACAGTTTTAGTTTTAATGTTTTTGGATGGGGATCACCATCATCCACAATACGAAAAACAGAAAGGAATTCTCATTAAGCTTGTTACTATAATCGAGCAATAAACTTTGATCAGCAGTATATAAAGAACATAAATTCTGCATCTGTGAAGTTTTGTCAGGAGATGACCACAAGGAATAGTGAAGGACTTTATTTGTGACACAGTGTTGTTTCTTGGAACCAAATTCTGTAAAGATATACAGATGAGTTCTCGCCGTATTTCCACAGCTTTTGAGACCCTACAGAGAAGGGAATCCATTCAGGCCCCCTCCACCAACCGGAAATCCTCTGTGTTCGGGGAACCTCGGAAGTTAACGGTGGAGATAGGGAGGCGACAGTCTTATGCCACAGGAGAAAAACAGTCGAGGAGAAAGTCTACAGTACTTCATCCTAAAAAACGACAAAGGGGATCCGAACAGGTAAATAAGGACCCGGATATTGTCCAGCGAAATACCAGGAACTATTTCGCTTTGTATATAATACATGATTTAAACAAAATTTTACATAAAGAATAGGATTGGAAGCAGGTTGTTGGTTATTTCCGCCATCGTTCTCCTCTGTAAATAGCCAGGAAGCTTACCGTACATTAAATTTTATAATTTGTTATCTAATGACACTGTTTAAGAATATTCAGCATAGACGTCCCATATTGAAGATTTATTTCAATAGTTTAATTTCGTTAGTAACAATAATTTTGATTGGCCGAGGAACATGCTTTATTATTCAAAGTTTATTTTTATTATCAGCTGTTGGTTGTACAGTTGAGTTCATATGTCGATTCTATGCCAACAAAGTTTATTAGCGTAAATATCAAAAACCAATAACATATTTTGCTATTCAATTAATTTCTTTGACAATATTAGATATACATATATATGAAATCAAAAGGAATGAATATAATTGTTCATTACACGTATATCCAAACTTCAACATAACTGATGTTGAATTGTATAAATAATATTACTGGGGATTTAATTTTACTTTAATATAACAGATAGTTCAATATAAGTGACTTCAATATAACAGATAGTTCAATATAAGCAACTTCAATACAACAGATAGTTCAATGTAAGCAACTTCAATACAACAGATAGTTCACTATAAATGACTTCAATATAACAGATAGTTCAATATAGGTGACTTCAATATAACAGATAGTTCAATATAAGTGACTTCAATATAACGGATAGTTCACTATAAGTGACTTCAATATAACAGATAATCACTATAAGTGACTTCAATATAACAGATATTCACTATAAGTGACTTCAATATAACAGATATTCACTATAAGTGACTTCAATATAACAGATAGTTCAATATTTGATATAAGCGACTTCTGTATAACAGATAGTTCACTATAAGTGACTTCAATATAACAGATAGTTCACTATAAGTGACTTCAATATAACAGATATTCAATATAAGTGACTTCAATATAACAGATATTTCAATATAAGTGACTTCAATATAACAGATAGTTCACTATAAATGACTTCAATATAACAGATATTCACTATAAGTGACTTCAATATAACAGATATTCACTATAAGTGACTTCAATATAACAGATAGTTCAATATTTGATATAAGCGACTTCTGTATAACAGATAGTTCAATATAGGTGACTTCAATATAACAGATAGTTCAATATAAGTGACTTTACTATAACAGATAGTTCAATATACGTGACTTCAATATAACAGATAGTTCAATGTAAGCGACTTCAATATATAAACAGATAGTTCAATATAAGCGCTATATTGCTCTATTCTTAGCTGTTTAATAATATCCATCTATGTTCATTCATTTCCTGCAAAATTAAAATTGGAAATTAAAGGTCGAGAAAAAGTGTATAGCTTTTAGAGAGACGGTTTGAATGAAGTTAAAATGAAGCATGTGCATGCGACGTATTAGATTTTTTTTCAAACATCATGTTTCCATAATTGTAGCTGAGGGTACGATATTTGTGTTTGTAAATTATTGGATTGGTGTTTTAGTGTTTATAAATACGACTCCTTTTAATGTGTGACGTAGCTTAGAAACATTGATTTTTAAAGTTTAAGCTATCAGTGCACTTCCTTTCAACAGAGAAATTGAACGATCACCGAATGACTGACAACCCAGACTTAATTGTAAATATATACCGTGACGTAATGGATTGCACTGTGCATAAATCGCCTCTCTACAAATTGATTGGCCAGCACTATTATCGTCGTCTTTTTTAAAGCTATCCTCATCGAAGTCAATACAAAACTCATTGACAAATTAAAATGATCGATCAGAAAACAAAAGATCGCTCAATTATCCGCTCCCTTTTTTCCAATGTGGTACTAGTCCAAGGTTTCTGTAGTTACAAAGCCAAACTTTTTTTCTGCATTGTATGTCGCTGTCTGCGCCTGAAGTTGTTAACAACCAACTGTTTGGACGGAACATTGATTCCAAGCCTTTGTTTTTATTAAATGGACATTAGAGAGGGTATCTATATATCGACAGAGTCTTCAAATATTGAAAAAAGAGAGGAAGAAATGAATAGAAAGAGAACAAATTACATTCTGGAACATGTTTCTCGAGAATCTTTTTAGTAATTCCATCGGAGACCGAATCGTTGAAATCTGCTAGAAGGGATTTCAGCCTGGAATTTTGTTACTTGTATTCGATCTGGTGAAGTGATACTATAACGTAGATTTGTGTATTTATGGGAGGTGGGGTGGGTGGTGGTGGTGGTTAGGGGTCTTTTATACCCACTGAAGTACATAGGACAACGCGTACTACCCGTGTGGAACCCTGCATGATGAACCAATGAAATCCTTGCTCACAACTGAAACGTTATGCACGCTTCAGAAAACATAAAACATACGTTTTGAATTTTTTTTGGTGAAACTTTTGAGGTTACTAAAATGACGTAATCTATTTTTGTAAAATATACACTTTTTTGAACAATTATGGTCTCGTTCTTAAGACGTCATGTTTAAAACATTCTCTCCACATCGTAATATGATTATGTACATATCGTAAAAAAGAAGAAGAAGCGACCATACAAGATATCATTGTGGTGGACGAGGTTTGAAAGACTGATAGCAACTTGTTAAAAATCTACACAGTAAATGGGGGGTAGGGGGTGGGGGTGTTGAAAGGCTTTTTTTTCTGAAATCATTTTTTCTTTGCCATTTGAATTACATATGTATCATATACACCAATTTTAATGCTCTAAATTCCCAGGGCTCCATACGAAGACGATCAAAGTATAAGATAATTTTCATTTGCCAAGACAACCAAATGCAGTGGGTTTGGTTTAAAGAAAGAAGAAGATCGGACTTGAATATGACAAAGTAAATTCGAAATGACTTTTAAATGTAGTACTTTTAAAACTGATATACATGTGGACAGATCCTGTATTTTATCTCATTAGTAGAAAGAGAGAAAGGGGTGGTTTAGTATATATCGTTGTTAGTTCCTCAAAGGTTTCGGAAATGCTTTATTGAGAAAGGTCAATGTTTAATATGGGCCTCGTAGCTTAAGAAATCTGAATAAGTGCGGTACTTGATATGTACGAGAGTATTTATTTTTTTTCGTAAGTCATAACTTCAATTTTTTTGCAGCTCTCATTAAATATACATTAATTTCATTTCATGTACTTTTATTTTACACCTGTGAATGTCAGCTATTTAGAAATTTCTAAATATTTTGAATGGAAGGACTTTAGAATTAAATAGCTAATTGTATCGAGAAGGCATTGACGATGAGAAAAACGACGTCACATCTGAAGGTGGGGAACAAAGAGATTAATCATGAGATAAAAAAAAGAAGGAATAAATGGATAGGTAACGCAAGGTATGTCCTGTTTTAAAGTGGGTCAAATTGTACATTTGGCAGAAATTGAAAAATTGAGACGTAACTCTCCAAACACGAGATACGGGAACGACACTATCCTGCCAGCAATTCATTGAGGTGTATTGAAGCTTGTACAGCGTGCTTTCATTAAAAAAAAAGTACACAAAAAATGTTCATGTTTGAAGCATTACATAAAAAGTAATCCAATGTTTTGGGCTTTTATCGAAGAGTTTTTAAAGTGGCGATGTTTTATAATTGTGCGTGCTGTTTGTGGATTTTTTTTTTTTAAAGAATGCATGATTATATGTGAAATAATCAAATCTCAGATGAAGCTGAAAGGAACGATGAATATAGCGCATTCTTAGAGATTAATGAAATTAATTCGTTTTTTAAAGTCCAAGATTAAATTAAGCATGCAAAAATAATTTTCCTTTATCCTGTAGTGCTGTTTGTGTAAACAAATTCGTTCTCCAGGCATTTCATTATTGTATTGTGTAATTCCAGGCGTGTTTGTATAATAAGATTTTACAAGACAGTTTTGTAAACAAACTTACCCGCTGTAATTACTAATTTAAAGATACCCAAGTCACATTTGATCATAAATTAAACGCCCGTCTCTTCATTTGTTGTATTGTACCTAAGGCCTTTATCAAACCGCGGAGCCAATAAAATCAAATCATTCAGCAGTTAGCCCAATTTTAATTCTGTAAACAAACAAGTATGGTCAGCCCCTGGAGAGAGTGGTCAACAGAAAATTTGGACAGTGGACAACATGGACCGAGGCCAGACTGATGTAATTGTATTTGCGCGGTCCTTATAAAATGTCGAGAGCTATATAGAGCATTTCGGATTCTAGGCAATAAAAATCTTATTCATTGTGTTTTTTGTACTTGGTTAGCAAAAGAGGTGATACGTTACAGAAATGTAAAGACGGGGTGAGTTTCACTTTAGATTGCCAGTTCATTTGCCTGTCTTCCACCAAAATAAATCTTTTCATATAAGGCATCGATCTGGGCTCTTCAAGAGGGGTCTCATAGCATGCGGGTGATTTAAACCAACCCTCGCTCTGCATGGTATTGGGGGAAAAGGAGATATCTCATAAAAAAGTTACATAGCAAACTTTTAAATAGATATATCACAGAACAGATACCTCACAGAACAGAGACCTCACAGAATATAAACCTCACAGAACAGACACCTCACAAAACAGAAACCTCACAGAACAGACATCTCACAGAATAGAGACCTCACAGAACAGAGACCTCACAGAATATAAACCTCACATAACAGACACCTCACAGAACATAGACCTCACAGAACAGAGACGTCACAGAATAGAGACCTCACAAAACAGATACCTCACAGAACAGAGACCTCACAGAATATAAACCTCACAGAACAGACACCTTACAGAACAGAGACCTCACAGAACAGAGACCTCACAGAATAGAGACCTCATAGAATAGAGACCTCATAGAACAGACACCTCACAGACCAGCTATTTCACAGAACAGATACCTCACAGAATAGAGACCTCACAAAACAGAGACATCACAGAACAGAGACCTCACATAATATAAACCTCACAGAACAGACACCTCACAGAACAGATACCTCACAGAATATAAACCTCACAGAACAGACACCTCACAGAACAGAGACGTCACAGAACAGATACCTCACAGAATATAAACCTCACAGAACAGACACCTCACAGAATAGAGACCTCATAGAACAGACACCTCACAGACCATATATTTCACAGATCAGAGACCTCATAGAATAGAGACCTCACAGAACAGACATCTCATAGAACAGATACCTTACAAAACAGAGGCGTCACAGAACAGCTATCTTACCTTGTCTTACATTATCCCTGACTTTAAAACCATAATCTCTGTTAGAATGCTAATCTCTGCATGACCCTAATGTTACCCTAACCCTACACTACACTAATATCTGCATGACCCTAACGTTACCCTAACCCTAGCCACCAAACCTAGCCTCATCACTAACTGTAAGTGCACTTTTAACGAAGTATATGTCCATCACCTTAGGGTTTAATTCTAACTATAACTATGTTATCACGTGTATAACCTCAACATTAAGTGCAGAATCCTAATCCTGGATGTATAACCGTAAACCACAGGCAACTGTATCACTTGGTTCGAATTTAATCTTTTTAATAGTAAATTCGAACCCAAGCAATATAGTTGCCTTTGCAACATAAGTGTGTAATGTTACGTTGAGACAAAGTGTATAATCTTAGACCAAAGTGTATAACCATAAATTTCTGTGTATTACCCAACACTCAAGTGTATAATCCAACACCTAAGTGTATAAACTTATACATACGTGAATAAACTTAAACCTAAGTGCATAGACTTAAACCCATAAACTTAAACTTAAGTGTATAAACTTAAACCCAAATTTATAAACTTAAACCTAAGTGTATAAACTTAAGCCTAAGTGTATAAACTTATACATACGTGAATAAACTTAAACCTAAGTGTATAAACTTATACATACGTGAATAAACTTAAACCTAAGTGTATAAACTTATACATACGTGAATAAACTTAAACCTAAGTGTATAAACTTATACATACGTGAATAAACTTAAACCTAAGTGTATAAACTTATACATACGTGAATAAACTTAAACCTAAGTGTATAGACTTAAACCCATAAACTTAAACTTAAGTGTATAAACTTAAACCCAAGTTTATAAACTTAAACCTAAGTGTATAAACTTAAGCCTAAGTGTATAAACTTATACATACGTGAATAAACTTAAACCTAAGTGTATAAACTTATACATACGTGAATAAACTTAAACCTAAGTGTATAAACTTATACATACGTGAATAAACTTAAACCTAAGTGTATAGACTTAAACCCATAAACTTAAACTTAAGTGTATAAACTTAAACCCAAGTTTATAAACTTAAACCTAAGTGTATAAACTTAAACCTAAGTGTATAAACTTATACCTAGGTGTATAAACTTATGCCCAAGTGTATAAACTTAAACCTAAGTGTATAAACTTAAACCTAAGTGTATAAACTTATACCTAGGTGTATAAACTTATGCCCAAGTGTATAAACTTAAACCTTTAGTGTATAAACCTAGACATGCGGCTTTAACTGTAACCCTAAACCTACGTGTATATCCTTATTTGTAAACAACAACCTAAGTATGTCTATAACCCCGAGACTTCAGACCCTAAGTGTTTATCTCTTATATATCTATAACCCGTACCTTAAGGGATATGTCACAACCCCAATCCTAACTCAAGTCCAACCATAACTCCGACTGTTTTACAAATACTACAGAAGTAGAAATAGTTCTTACCGGCCGAGTTCGTTTTAAGATTGAATCTTCATCATGTACACGTATTCACAGCTTGACAGAAAACTGAGAGCATTATGGGTGTTCTGTGTCTACTGACGTAGTAACTCGAACTGATAGCGGGCGAGGCAAAAAATCCGTTTATAATATTACTAATCTCAATTTGGGACACGTTCTTATATTCTGATGTATTTAACTATATAAGGTCGGCGACTTTGGTGCACTTAGAAATTCTGAACAACAGAGAAGCCATGTACTTTCCCTCACTTTTGGTTTCTACGAACAACGGGGTCAGTCGAGTCTATAGTTTTATGGTGTAATAACTTGAGCGGTTAGTGAGAAGCTTTGAAACAGGGAGAGAGTTTTATCTCAATTATAATCAAACAAACATCGGGGATAGTTATGTCCAAACGCTCCAGGCGTAGGGTGCATTTCTTGGACAAAGTAGATGTATGTAATGAAAAGGTGGGTTTGATTGCACACTGATTTTGACCACGGATTACTCCGTTTACCAGATCGGGATATATGGCTCAAGGCGGGTGTGATCGGTAGACAAGGGATGCATACTCCTACTGAGCACCCGATCCCGCCTCCGGTATGTCCAGGGGTCTGTGTTTGCCTTACTCTTAATTTTTGGGTGGTTTTTTTTTTTTTACCATGGATATGAGATATGAGATTTTTTCATACTCCCGAGATCAAAATTCGGGGATGGGTGGGGTGGGAGTGTTGCTTTTGATCTGTCTATTTGTTTAGTTGTCTGCAATTTTAATCTTGGTTTATGACTCTTGAATTAAACATGATAGATATTACAAGGACATTGATATTTGAATGCTAGAGGTCAAGGTCATTCATCAGGGATAAAGTCAAATATACAATAATAGAATGTACATGGTCAAGCTCTATGACATTTTGTTTAACAAACACATGTCTTTTCATTTTCTTTAACTAACGTAAATTATTAATGGGAGTAGTATCAATTTTAAAACAAACCGTTACGCATGAAATTCTGGTGAGTATGTGAACTTCTTATCCACAGAATTCACTCTTAAACTTTTATTTAATTGTAATTAAAGAATTTCGATATTAAGATAAAATTAGATTTGCTTGTCCCTAAAATTGCTGTACCGCGTTCGGTTCAATTTTGTTTTCCCGTCGTCTGGACTTTTAAAGCAATGAAAAGGCGGTAGACAAACTTCGTCAAAATGTCACTGAAGGAAAGGCTCGAATGTCAATCACACCAGCAGATCTGTGCATGTCGACTCTACAGTTTGCAATATGAAGTTCGAATTCTCTCCTCGCCTCTGTCAATGAAAGCCTTTCGGAGCTGTTGAACCATTCACTGTTAATATTTTTGCGGAACTCCAATATGGAATTTCAGACGTAATTTTTAAGTTTCTTGGTTCTGCTGTACCAATGAAAGATCATTCGCGCTAGGGAATTTAAATTCTGCTTTACAAACATCGATTATTTAACGAAGGTGCTTGTTATCCCCCAAAACTATTTAGTAGATGGATTACATGCGAGCAAATTGTTTGAAGGAAAAATATCAAAGGGGCAATATTTACGAAGGCCCAAAGGAAGTTGAAATTAGAGGGAGAAGAGCGGTTTAAACAGTTCCCTAACAATCTCATTGAATCAATAGCACAGTACGGGGATATTACATCCGGTATACTTTTCACAAAATCTGGACCATGCGATCAGCAGACATAGAGTTTATGTCATGTTGAAATTACAGACTGAGAGTTTCGTAACGACTGGAGGCTGTTGAAACAGCGGCTTAAACTGTCCGAAGTGTTGTTGGGATATAATGCAGTGAAATTTTGGGGAAATCTGGAAAAAAAATGGCTTCTCATTGTTCTACACAGGTTGAAAATGAATCCAATAAAAAAGTGGAGGTCGTGGAGGAGGTGGACCCGCGGGAGGCGTTCAGACAAGTCGTCCTCGACGGTAAGTGGACCTGTTTAATTCCCTCTGATTGTTCTTAAAAGAAATCTTCAGCACTGATGCTAAAAGTAGCACTAAAATTAAATAAACTACTACTTTGTTTCTACTGACATTGTCATCCTAACGTGCATTTAGTTCACTGATTGCTTTCAAGGCAGCATCAGGAGTTTAAAGACCAATACATCAAGTAAAATAGTAATGGGTTTTCTCAGAAGACAGCCGCTTATTACAGATTACATCTAATATCACTGTAACCCTTCTAAACTTGACATTAGACCAAGTGCTTGTTACGGCAAAATGGGGTTCTAATGAATATATGTACCAGCTTATGAAATGTCTTGAATGGAAAAGTGACGGAACATTGCCGCGGTGAGAAAGGAACAAATCCTCGGGATGTTTCTCTAAGAGATTAATGGCATTCCTTGTAGAAAGTAATCTTGATTTATACCCCCAAAGATCCGAGATGTCGTGCAAGCAATGGTGTGGTGTGGACACGATAGATCTTCCCTAGTATTGCTTGGGATTTTCTAGCTAGCCATCTTAAGGTGACATAAAACCCTAACATCAATACATCGATCAGTGTTAGCTGTCTGTGGTAGTAACACCTCTAATGATAAAGATTGAAGAAAACACAAGCATTACCTACATGTACATAGGTAAAAAAGGGAGAAGTCAATTCTGGCCTACAGTTACCATAAAATCCAATATCTCTTATACGTCAAGGCAGCAATTTTAGTTCCATATGCGGGTCTCCCCCCCCCCCCCCCCCCTCTCTCTCATACAAAGAAAAGAAATACGAAGGCGTTTAACTTCATTAAACTTCTTCGTGTTTCTTTGTTTCTTTTTATCAATACTTTTTTTCTTTTTATCAATACTTTTACCGATCGTTGTGAAAACTGATTATCTATCTATCTATTCATTGATTAATTTATCTTTATACAAAAACGCTAGATGTGTACATCTTTGACACCAAATAAAAAACTTTATCGAAGTGATATATTGATTAATGTAAACCAGAGATTCCTCGACATCATTGTGTTACTAGTAATGCCATTCAACGTAAGAGATGTGCGTTAGAAGACAATATTATCCATTTCAATTTAACTCATTGCACTCATCCTTTATATTCAGAAGATTTCCGTCATTTTCATAATTCATATAAATATTGAGTACATGTATAAGAGGTTTTTGGTGACGATTTTTACAAGTGATTTTTCACTATTTTCATGAACAGCCATCAAGACAGCGTTCGAGTTGGTCACCGTGAACGGAGAAATCAATATCAACGTAGATAACATATTCCCCCTGATGAAGACCCTGGAACTAAATCCCAATGACGAACCCATCATGGATATGGTCAGGACGGCCTGTATTGATAGTAAGTGTGGGATGTAAAGTTCTTATACTCTCAAATGTGAGAGATGTCCCAATAAGGTTTAAGCAAGAAATTCCAGCCAAAGCAAAACGCCATAACATGAAGTGACTTAAAAATAACACGACCTTTCTATTTTGGATAGATTACGATTTTCTTTTTCTGTTGGTTTTTTTTTGTGTACAATAAAATGGTAGTATTTTATGTCTATTTTAGAACAAGTTGCTTTTTGGGATACTAGCTCTACAAATTTGTAAAGTTTTTGTAAGAAATCACAAGTGTTGCGCAGTACACGCGCACCTGTCGTACCCACTTATGCTGATCAATATTCAACACGGCTTTACCTCTTTCAGCCACACATATTTATAAATTATCCATCCTTCAAATTTGAGACATGAAGGTTCATGCTGGATACGAATTTCCGACTGAGAAATTCCCTGAAGGAGGTCTGGTATCAGATAATATCTGACTAGAAAAATTTGATCATTTTAAAGTCACACATCAAAATAGCATTCTTAATGCCTCCAAAAGACATGAATAAAAAGCATTCATTTACGAGTTCTTCACAACAAGTAAACTAATAACCATCAAGAAAAAACCTACAATGACATTTAAATATCTCTTCATTTTAGGAAGTTGATGTATTAATTTAAAACCCTTTTCAATGCGTTTTTTATGTAATGGTGTATTATATTATTGTCACTAAATATTAGTGTTATTTTATTTGGTGAAAATTGACTCTTAACTAAATGCAGGAAGAGTTTTCTTACATCACTTTCCTTACAAGCTGCGACACGATTTGTGACAAGGTATTGTTGCCGATTTAAAAAATGCATGTGTATTTTTAAACGCACAAAAGAATACAAAACAAATAATTAGAGAACTACATGCATATGAAGCTTTTGAATGTTGAAATCTAGAGCTTTATAAAATTTCAAGAACAGTTTTCTTTCCGTATTTTTATGATACTGAATATTGAGCAATATGTTAATATCTTATATATGGTGTTCTAAGTATGCTTTTGTTTTTGTTTTAACGAATCAACCCACTTTTTGTATTTTAGCCCTACCCGAAAGTTCACGTGAGCTTTCCTGATCCACGTTTGTCAGGCGTCTGTCTGTCTGACGTTAACTTTTAACATTTTCACTTTTTCTCGGGAATTACAGCACCAATTTCAGCCATACTTTGTACAAAACATTGTTGGTGAAGGGGATTTAAGGCTACTGACAAATAAGTGATGTTACAGGGTTTTCAATAGTGTCTCGTTTAAAGGTATATGTGCGGTATTAAACCATATTTTGTTAGATGTTTTAAAAAAACTAGACCAAAATTTTGTCAGTGTGATAAACTATGAAAAATAATACGACTTGGCAATTTATTAAGGTATTAAAGGAATACTGTTCTACTGAGAGTAAGGAGAAAATGATGATTTTCTAATTCATATTTATGAAGTAGTGACGTTTACGGTGGTTGCGTACACGCGCGCGAGAAAAATATTTAGAAACAGCATGGGCGGTATATAGTCATACTGGATGGTGATTTCATGTTAAACACAAAATTTAACTCCCTTTTTATTGCTCAAAATGATTCTCTCTTCCCCATTTTCCGTCTGTACATATCGTAAAATGTGTCCCGTTAATAGCACGCAGGCAGTACACGCTTTCACGTTGTAGTTGTTTACTTTCGAAATCCCGCGTACAACGTCATGTGGTCATACATATTTCTAATCCCTCGTACAACGTCATGTGGTCATACATATTTCTAAATGTGGCGTTCTTATTCGACTCGGAGAATACATAATTATACAAGAAATTAACTTGAATTGCATTAAGTGTATATCTTATGTATAATATACATTGTGTATGATATAAAACACATGCTTTTTATTCCTACGATGATATCCCAAGAAAAACGGCATATATAGCTTTAAAGTTAGCATTTCGGAAATTATATGGTCGTCATCACGATCTAATTTGCAAACACAACCTGTCATTAGGTTTAATGCTGTCTGTCGTGTTTCACACCAATTGTTAAACCGTTCTTTACATACTGATTTTGACTACGGATTACTCCGTTTACTTGATCAAGATAAAGGGCTCACAGTGGGTCTGACCTGTCTCAGCAGGGGATGTTTAATCATCATAAGCACCTGATCTCACCTCTGGTTTGTCCAGGGATCCGTGTTTGCCCAACTTTCAGTTTTGTATTCTTTATGGTATTTATGAGATTGATCACTGGTCGTTATCTTCACTTTCATTCAAATGAAGGTCCGTACCGCTAGTGAAAATAGATTGGAATTTTAAAAAGATCTTGTAAAGAACAACAAGGGTACACTATGCAAGCATCCTCATGTAGTGTAAATTAAAGTTTGTTCATACCACAACCTCCACGGTCTTGGCGGGACCATCAGCGAGATTTCAAGTTTTACGTAGGAATGTCTTTAAGAAACACAAGGGTACAATTCATCAAATCAATATACAAGAATCCTCATGTAGTATACTGACTTTCTTCACACCATCTTCGACGCGGCCCAGGGTGGTGCCAACATTGGGAATTAACGTTTTTCATGGGAAAGCCGAGTTGCTGCAGTTTTTTGTTGCTTGTTTTGGAGAGCAATACCCGTCCTTGTGATATTGTCAGGTTAATATTATTTCGACTCCAAAAGAGTATATTATATCATAATTATTTCCAGCCTATGGGAACATCAGCGAGTTAGAATGGGACGAGAAGGTGGTGGATCAAAGGAAGCAGACGACGGGGGAGGAATTCGAGGAGGACATCAAGTCGGCCTTCAGCCTGATCGACAAGGACGCTGATGGCGTCATCACTACGTCAGATATCTACGAACTGATGATGGGACTGGGTGAAATGTTAACAGACGAGGAAATTACAGAACTCATTAAAACAGCAGATCTAGACAACGATGGTCAGATCAACTACAGGGGTAAGAGGATCTACAACGGCTCTAATGTACACTGACAGCGACCTCTTCCTAATGATGACATTAAGCTCGGTGTATTGTACACTGACAGCGACCTCTTCCTAATGATGACAGTAAGCTCGGTGTAATGTACACTGACAGCGACCTCTTCCTAATGATGACAGTAAGCTCGGTGTAATGTACACTGACAGCGACCTCTTCCTAATGATGACAGTAAGCTCGGTGTAATGTACACTGACAGCGACCTCTTCCCAATGATGACATTAAGCTCGGTGTAATGTACACTGACAGCGACCTCTTCCTAATGATGACAGTAAGCTCGGTGTAATGTACACTGACAGCGACCTCTTCCTAATGATGACAGTAAGCTCGGTGTAATGTACACTGACAGCGACCTCTTCCTAATGATGACAGTAAGCTCGGTGTAATGTACACTGACAGCGACCTCTTCCTAATGATGACATTAAGCTCGGTGTAATGTACACTGACAGCGACCTCTTCCTAATGATGACAGTAAGCTCGGTGTAATGTACACTGACAGCGACCTCTTCCTAATGATGACATTAAGCTCGGTGTAATGTACACTGACAGCGACCTCTTCCTAATGATGACATTAAGCTCGGTGTAATGTACACTGACAGCGACCTCTTCCTAATGATGACATTAAGCTCGGTTTATGTATAGTACATTATTCGATTTCGTATGGTAGTATTTCACATCACATCTGGAACACAGAAATATTATGATATCTGAGTGCAACAAGAATGAATTACAAATGCTGTGTAGTATATTCTTTTGATAAGTTTAAAGCAGAATGTATGCACAAAGTAAATAAATCATTGTGGTTAAGTTACAAATTTTTGATATCTAAGGATTGATTGATTGATACATTGTATATTGTTTAACGTCCCTCTTGAGAATTTTTCACTCATATGGAGACGGTTATATTAAGGAATTATTTTTTCATGTTTTTAAATGTTATTTAATGAAATAATTTTCTCATTTTTTTTAATTTTTATATTCCCCCGACAGATTTTCGAATATTTCTTCTCGGCGACACTGGGGAACCAATTGAAGAACCAGTAAGGGAGGAACCAAAAACGGAAGAGAAGGTAGAGGAAGTTAAAGAAGGAGAGGAAGGAAAGGAAGAAGAGAAGAAGGAAGATGAGGAGGAAAAGAAAGAAGAAGTTAAAAAAGAGGAACCTAAGAAACCCGAATTATCTCCGGAGGAACAAGCCAGAAGAGAGAGGAGAAGAAAAAGCATGTTGATGGGATATGCGCAGAAAATAAAGGCCGAAGAAAAGAAAAAGGAGGAAATGAGAAAAGAAGAGGAGAAGAAAGAGGAGGAGAGGAAAAGGGCAGAGGAAAAGAAGAAAGAGGAAGAAGACGCTAAAAGGGAAGAGGAACAGAAAAAGAAAGAGGAGGAAGAAGAAAAAAAGCGGCAGGATTCCGGATTTGGAAGTGAGAGTGACACGGACTCAAGCGTAGATCCAAACAGACCAGGCTCTGGGGTTATTTCCGTAACCGTAAAGCACTTAGAATCTATAACAGAAAACGAAGAAGACGAAGAAGTCTTTGAATCGCAATCAAATTCCGAGTCAGCAAAACGACCAACCTCATCACGTCCAATGTCAGCAACGCCTAGTGTCCTAAGTATACCCGAAGACGTTACGATCATTGACGACGAGTCCGAACATGAGTTCGGAGCATTTTTAGACGATTTACCGTCTGCAAGAACGTCATCTGCCAAAAGTCGTCTGCAGTCAGGAAAAAGTCGATTGTCGTCTGCGCGGAGCAGATTGAGTAGTATTCATGAAAGAACTCAAGGAAGTTCTACTGACATTACGGACTTAAATATGTCGACTGAGATGGATAGTATGGCCCTGTCGGAGGACGAAGAGCCAATCAAAGATAACCGGTTTACAGGTAGCATGAGCGACAGACAAATCTATTATACTCAGAACTTTGACTCTCGTCACGGCTATTGTGAAATCGGAACAGATGACGATTTGGAAAATGACGTAGCCGTGACTCAATATAGCTTATTTGAGACGGCGCCACTTTTTGTGAAATACAACAACGGTTTTCCGATCAGACAGTTACAGCGGTGCAAATCAGCGAGCAAAATACAAACCATAAAAAAGCTCGAGGAAAGCATTCTTAGGCGACAAAATACAGATCCTAAAATAGACATGAATGCCATTCGACAAGCCAACGAAATTTCCCGCTATTCTCCGATAAAAACGAACGCAAATGGACTAGTGTGTTCCCATGTAAACATGAAATTATTAGTGACAACCGAAAAGGAGAATTTTTCTAGTTACAGCAGGACTTTAAACAGAAGGCCCAGAACAGCGCCAGTGTTAAGCACCAGAACAGCGCCAGTGTTAAGCACCAGAACGAGGCAGCAGAACATGAAGACTCCAGAGGTTGATGAAAATAACAATGGACTCGTGAATATTGTTGATCTATCTCGATCACTCCAGACAGAAGACATGGGGTACCCGGAGACTCCGGATCTGGCATTAAAACATTCCGGATACAAATCCGTGTGGCCACTTGCTAGGGTGAAATCTGCTCGAAACAGTAAAATCAACAATGGGAAAAATATAGAACTGAATTCGTTTTCTCGAAGCCTCGAACGAGTTGAAATTGCCCCACCTCGTCCTAAGTCGGCGTTCGAATTCGCTACTAACCAAAGACATTTTTATAATGGACAAAGCTTTAGAAGGAAAGGGCAACAATCCATTATAAATCTAGAATTGCCTTACTGCCAGCAAAGCAATATAAAGAAAATGTCGAGGCTTTCAAAAATGGCACACAATAAGCCCATGCGGGCGTAATCTAGTCAGTCAAGCTGTTAGAAATATTTAAAAACTTTTGTTATCATTAAATACTTTTACAATATGCTGTTCTTCTTTTTTCAAACCGTACTCTATTCCTACTTGGGTTTACCAGGTTTTGTGTAGAAACCGTACTATGTACCTTCTTTTCTATAATGCTGACCGTGCTGGGGAGAAATCAAGTGAGGACAAGATGGTGGTGGACTGTTTCAGTCACAGACACGCATCACGTAACCGAGCAATACCTCCCCAAACCAGTTGAATACGCACCAAATAGTTATACCCGTTCAATAGATTGGAACTTTTAAAATTACTGGATTTGTAATCCGTTGAAACATTCATTGGACATGAATTACTGCAAAACATTTATGCGATATATAAGTATGTTGTTTTCATGTTGTTGTTTTTTTTTTTTACCAAAGCACTTGTTTTCAAATCACTTACCAGTCTCTGACTGATTAGTCAGTTACAGAGAACGTTGACTAACTATGACGGACTTACTTCGATCAGAAAATCTCGTTTGACAATTTTTTATTTTTATTTTATTTTTTTTTTACAAAATGAATAGACACATCTAAAAATTACTGAAAAATACTTCCTTCCGTGCTGTCAGCAATTCATGCTTATAAATTGTTAATCATTTCCCTGGAATTGGTAATCTGTTCCCTTAGATTTTTCCCCCAGCGTAACCATGATGTAAGTTGGATGTGAGTACGTCTGGGATCAACGACCCTTGACTTCACTACAATTGATACAAACAGCCTTTTAAAAAAACGATAAGGGGGACGGGTTCTAACAAAACGGCTGGTGCTTCTTGGGTTGTCTTTCGAGATATTAAAGATTTGTCACTTGTACAGATGTCCAATAACCAGTTTTGGTTGATTGATTGTATAACGTCCCACCCAAGAATTTTTCACTCATATAGAGACGTCACCATTACCAATGAAGGGCTGCAAAACTTAAGCCTATGCTCAGCGCTTACGGCCTTTGTGCAGGGAGGGGTCTTTATCGTGCCACACCTGCTGTGACCATGGTCTTGGTTTTTGCGGTTTCCTCCGAAGGATCCGGGTTAGAATAGGTCCTCAGTACCCCTTGCTTGTCGTAAAAGGCGACTTAATAAACGCTACAATTTCCCAAATCACTCATCTTGTCCATGAGAGTTAGAAATTTGGAAAAATGAATTGACCAACGTAAATGTGATGGGACTTTTCCCCATCGCGCGCGCGCAAAGGCGTAAAAGTAGCCATGAGCATCGCGCATGATGAAGACCAAATATACACGATGTGTCGTTTGGTTCACTGTTGCCTGACGTCAACAGACAATTAGGTCTGCATCACATTCGTACAAAATTTTACCCTGTTCAGCCCATACTTGAATTTTTCAACACCAGAATACAGACTGAATTATGTGATTATTGATGTTGCCCATCACAGACTCAGGTTACGGGTGATACTTCCGAATCAGGCCGTCAGTTTACGAAGTTTAAATTTACTAAAAAAGAAATACATGCCGTCAACACAAGCAACATTCTTCATAATAAAAAAATCAGTTTTGTATTCCATCATATTTCAAATTCAAGTCTACGCCTTGTATTTCCTACCTTGTCAGAATGGATAAAAAGTATTAGAGGAATATTAAAATCACTTGCTAGATAAATCACTTGATAAATCAAAAGAAAGGTATGTACCATCTATCCTTTTGTGTTGAATTAACCAGAAATGATGAAAGAATTAGATAAGTTAAATGAGGATTGATTGGTTGATTATGATTTCATAATTTGACAATATTTCGGCCATTTTATTGGCAACATTGTGTGTGCAATGTTCATTATTACAATTTTATTTTAAACTTGGCTTTAATTCCACAGTTGGTGATCCAACTTGTATTCAAAGTTCCCCAACAACAGACGAAATTCTTCAGTTTAAAACACATTTAATATCCCAGTCAATGAAACAAATAAATATGAGTTACCGGATTCCTAAACTTCACGAAACCCCTTACACATAGATATACAAGTACATTGCTGGATCAAGTAAATGTTCTCCAAAGCCCCTATCTTTGCTCCTCATTACAGAAATATCAACTGCTTTGAAGGAGAAACTTCAGACGCATTGTAACAAAACATGATGCGAGAAGTGGTGTAAATAAAACGTGGATTCTAAAATTTCCAAAGAACTTTTAGTAAATTTAAAAACACAAACCTTTTCCCAAATCAACAGCATTAAAACGTATGAATTTTCAATACTTTACACGACCAATCCTGGCTTTAAATTAAATGTTAGGCTCTTTAATTTTCTTCAATAAAAATGGAACACGGAAATATTGATATAAAAATTACTTTCCTAAACACCACTCTGATTATACGCACAAGTACTCCAAGATTGATATAAAAAGATGCTGGAGTTCCTAATTGACAATATCCCTGTGATCCTTGGAGATGAAGTCTTCCAACAGACTGTTGGGATATTCCCATGGGCACGAATTCTTCTCCTTTATTAGCCGACTTGTTTTGATATTCTTATAAGTCAGAATTTATTCAAAAGCTTCTACATAAGAAGAGAAAAATCTTAGCACTTAGATATCTCGACGACGTTTGATCTATTTTCATTCATATGTTGATTCGATAAATCCCAGTGAACTCGAAAGAAAAGAAATCGTAATCTTCCATATCTACTACATATTTGGATATCTTATTTAACATTATTGTCAACGGTAAACTGACTACTCAACTTTATGACAATCGGAATGACATCAGCTTATCCACAGTCAACATCTCATATTTGTGAAGTAACATTTCATTATTACCTGCATGAAAGGTGAATGTAATGAACAGTGATCAATCTCATAACTCCTATAAGGAATACAAAATAAAGAGTTGGGAAAACACGGACCCTTGGACATACCAGAGGTGGAATCAGGTACCTAGGAGGAGTAAGCATCCCCTGTTGACCGGTCACACCCGCCGTGAGTCCTATGTATATGGTGTTTATGTTGGTGTGACCGGTCAATAGGGGATGCTTACTCCTCCTAGGTACCTGATCCCACCTCTGATGTGTCCAGGGGACCTTGTTTGTCCTACTCTTGATTCTGTATTCTTTATGGGCTTTATGAAATTGATCACTGTTCGTTATGAAAATAATAATTTTTTTTGTTTTATTTATAAAATGAATGCAATTTATCGTATGGAATGTAATTTATGACCATTATGTTTCGCAAGTTCAAAACTGTGGGGGAAATTTACATAGTATAGGAAGGGGTAATATATTTAAACTTCGTAGATAGTAGAAAATGTACAAGTCCTTCATGTTTTAGGAATTGCATTTTGTACTTATTACAGCCAAACTGGTCGAAAAAATATAAATCAAAAGTGCATCCATTTTTATTTTGTTTATACCAAGTGTCCTTAAATGTAACATTTTCACCTAGTTTTGATAAAATATCGTTGTTCAGATTTCATACAAATGAACTCAGATCTGATAAAATTTCATGCAAATGAACTCACGAATTTACCAGGCACTACTGCAAGCACATTTTCATTTAATTTTTGTTTACTGGGTCAGCGCATTTTCATTATATAATAGAAACAATGTATGACACACTATATTCCAACAATATCTCAATAAAAATGTGTTGAACAGTACTCTTAGCACTTAAACAACTAGGCCTATTGAGAAAAAAACTGAATGCATGAAAGGTGAATATAACGTACAGTGATCAATCTCTTAACTCCTCTAAGCAATACAAAATAGAGAATTGAGTAAACACGAACCCCTGAATATACCAGAGTTGGGATCAGTGCATAGGAGGAGTATGCGTCGACCGGTTACACCCGCCATGTGCCCTATATCTTGATCAGGTAAACGGAGTAATCCGTAGTCAAAATCAATGTGTCAAGAACAGCCTAACAATCGGTATGAAACACGTCAGACAGCATTTGACTTAAAGATAGGTTGTATTGGCAAACTAGATCGTTATATAGCACACCCCGTACTAATTTTGAAATCCTAGGAATACTCATCTGTCAACATATTTCATGTTGACCCACTTTCACACGAATAAAACATCAGGCTAAGTTTTCAATAAAACTTCTATAGATAGGCTGATCTACATCTAAATGATTATTTCTTGGTAGATCATTTCGCCCACTGATATTGAGTCGATTATAAACGAAGATATGTGATTGTTTCAGAGCGTAAACATCATGAAGTGAAAGAGTTCTCTGAAATAAAACAGGGCATCAACGATATTGTGATCCTGGTTTATGTGAGGTACCTGTGACAAGTCTGGGGTTGTTTGTATATTGTTTTGTGAAGACGTCACCAGCAGTGGGTAATTTTCACCTATACATGGTGCTTACGGTCGTATTCTCAGGTAGATCGCTCTTTACGAGATGATCTTCTGAGCGATTAGCTACTATACGTTATATAAAAGCTTGGAAACGAAAGGTATGTTTGACACGTACTCTCATCAATTGAATTATCCCGAGGGCATCCCTTTCGAATAGGTTCTTAGTACCCCTTGCTGTCGTAAGAGGCGACTAAATGGGGCGGTCCTTTATACGAGACCACAAAAAACCGTGGTACCGTCTTACAGCAGGTGTGGCACGATAAAGATCCCTCCCTGCTCAAAGGCCATAAGAGCCGAGCATAGGCCTAAATTTTGTAGCCCTTCACCGGCAATGGTGGCATCTCCATATGAGTGAAATATTCTTGAGAGAGTCATTAAACAAGATACTTTAGTTTATTGCACTAAACATTATACACTAATATTGTTAAATGAAAGGTGAAGATAACGAACAATGATCAATCTCGCAACTCCTATAAGCAATTCAAAATAGAGAGTTGGGTAAACATGGACTCCCGGATACACCAGATAATTTTTTCTGAAGTTTATGTTAAGTGAAATAAATGAGTAAGCTTGAAAAGGTTGGTCTTTACACTTTAATAGCCATTGATACAGGATTCAAATTTGCATCACACATCACTTGGACAATAAGATTTATTGAATGATGATTTTAGCGATAATATAAAGATGTTCATTTTATTCATCAACGTTTGGGGATTTGATTCTAATTTGCACCCTATCATTATACCCAATAGTATTGGGCATATAGGCATTTGAGCTAAATCTATTAATTATGGACCAATCATTTGACTCAATAGGCACGACAATATGTGCATTGACCATATCAAGAAGACAGCAAATCATGTCATTTATCAATTGTGCAGACACTTGGTCTGAAAATATTGCGTACATCTCCATCCATGAACTTGCCCGGAAACTGCCATTTGAATGAAACCGCAACGCAACCACGGCCTGAAGCGTTACCTCTTAGTTGGGTGTTGGTGTAACTTGAAATTGTTGGATGAGTGGCCTTAAAGCAATACAAGCTGTAACTGACGGCAAATAAATTGAAAAAATAAAAAACAAATATTTAAATATATTTGTGATTGAATACATATAACTTAATAAAATCAGAGTGAATATGAGGCGATAAACCCGTCAAATCAGCAGAAAATGTCGATTCATGAATCATTGTCATCCTGTCAGTAATTCCTGTTCGTAATCTCCGATGTGCATTGACCTCAGAGGTCACCAGTTCGGAAAAAAGCGAAAGAGAGACACTGAGCACGTGTCAGATTTGTAAACAATCATGCCGATTTTATAGAAAATTCACAATCAAAATTTTATTTGAGTAACACATTTGCGTATTTATTACTTTCTTACACTTCTTGTCATTCATGAAACGATGTAATATTTTAAAACAAACGACACGTGTAGTTACTCACGTCAATTTCCGTCTTTGTATATAACCTCGACCTCAGCAACCCGATTATATTCGGCAATCCTCGTTCCCATGTCCTTGTATACAACGCAATGGCGGTTTATACGAAACGTTAATAATAATAATAATGTGCGGCATTTTTATATAGCGCATTATATAATTTGTAATTACTCTAAGCGCTTTAACGATGTAAAATGTAAAACATGATAAGATTAACCAGAACACAAAATATAACATCCAAATAAAATAAAACAATTTAAACATTACGAGTCCATGCGACAAACCAGCCTTTACTTTAAAAAAGAATATATTACAAAATATGGTTATAAGATTTCCTATTTTAAAGATATGTTTTGAGGTTTGTCCTAAAACTTTTGACAGTACCACACGAACGGATATCTATCGGTAAACTGTTCCATAGTGTGGCAACTGTTACATCAAACCTTCGATCTCCATAGGTCTTTGTACGAACGGTTTTTTTTTCTAGCAATCGTGAATTGCATGAACGCAGAGATCGTTTTGGTTCGTACACAGTGATGAGGTCGCTGATATAGGCCGGTGCCAATCCGTTTAATAGCGCCTTGTATGTATGGAGCGCCAAATTAACATAAACTCAAATAATTGAAGATAACTTCAATTATTTGAAGATATCATCAATTCATTTGATGCGCGCAACAATTGAATTAAAGATCTCTTCAAATAAATAATGATATCTTCAATTCTGAATTATTGTGCGCATTAATTGAATTGATGATAGCATTAATTCTTCAGCTGAGTTGATGCGCGCTTCAATTGAATTAATGATCTCTTCAAATGAATTAATGATATCAACAACTGAATTGATGCGCGCTACAAATCAATTGTAGAGAGCAATAATTGATATAATGCGCGCATTAAATCAATTGATGAGAGCAATAATAGAGCAACTATATAATTAAAGATATCTTCAATTCAACATATCCACGATTGAATTAATGATCTCTTTAATTGAATTGTTGCTCTCTTTAAAAGAATTGATGCGCGCATTGATTCCTTATACAAAAGCATTGTAAATGATTTAAAGATATCTTCAATTGAATTAAAGAGATCATCAAATTATTTATACCGAGCTCTAAATTAATTATTGCGAGCAATATTTCTACTAAATTGATGCTCTCATCAAATGAATTGAAGAGAGCAATAATTGAATTAATGCGCGCATCAAATCTATTATTGCTCTCATTAATTGAATTAATGCGCGCATCAATTGAATAGAAGAGAGCAATAATTGAATTAATGCGCGCATTAAATCAATTATTGCTCTCATCAATTCAATTGATGCGCGCATTAATTCAATTGATGAGAGCAATAATTGAATTGAAGCGCGCATTAATTCATTTGATGAGAGGAATAATTGATTTAATGCCCGCATTAATTCAATTAAAGAGAGCAATAATTGAATTGATGATATCTTCAAATAATTGAAGATATCTTCAATTATTTGAGTTTATGTTAATTTGGCGCTCCATATGTATGTGTGTAGTAAAATCTTGTATTCAACACGGGAATCAACTGGAAGCCAGTGCAAGGACACAAGTACCGGTGATATATATGGTCATGCTTCCTGACCCGGGCAACAAGTCGAGCTGCTGAGTTTTGGATTGTCTGTAGCCTGCTCAGATCTGTTTGGGGTAGCCCTTTAATTAAATAATACATTTCCATAGTCTATTAAGCGTGATAACACAGGAGAGCATACAAGTGTCTTGCAGGCGTCATGACCATTGATGGAAGAACAAATCCGTGCAATATTTCGTAGATGATAATAACAAGAACGAGAGATGAAACTAATATGATTTTTAAAAGAAAGTACACTGTCGAAGAAAACAAGATTTCGAACACAGTCCGAGTTGGAAATAATGGTATTTCCATTAGACAGTTGAAAAGATGGTGAAACGTTTGAATGTTTCGAAGTAAACACTATAAATTCAGTTTTTTCTTCGTTTAATTTCAGCAGGTTGACGTTCATCCAAGATTTTATATCTTATATATTTATATAAATATATATATAATATCTTTATATTATAAACGTTCATTGTATATGCTCTCAAACAATATTCCCTTGTTTATTTTGCTGAATTTTTCTTCAGATCTTGGGGATTATATTAGTTATACCGATAGGTGTTATTTAGTGCTTAGTTGGATAGTTGAAAAAATACCGTCAGTTACAGCTTGTATTGCTTGTATAAGTCTACACCAAAATGATAGCGTCGTCATCAAATTAGCAATGTCCTTGAACACTATCATGTCTTCTATGGTGATCTCGTCGTGCCACATGCGACATGGACTCAGATATTTTTTTCCCTCTTAGATCAGAAGAGATGAAGATAACAAACAAAATTAGGAGGGGAACAAACACGGGTCCCTGGATATACCAGAGGTGGGATCAGGTGCCCAGGAGGAGTAAGCATCCCCTCTCGACCAGTCACACCCACCGTGTGCCCTATATCTTGACCGAGAGAATTTCCTTTCTCCCATTTGGCTATCATGTCATATCAATCATATGGGAAAAATAAAAACAAATCCTCCGCACAGAGAGTTATCTAATACTTACAAGTACATCTTCTGGTATATTCTAGCTCTTGGTATCATTAAGGAACTAACTCTGATAAACATATGGGCCTTTCTATTTTCAATGTAAGTTCAATTCAATTCAATTCTTTATTGGCACAATAAAAGCACATGCATGTGTTGTTAGCCATGTAGTATAAGATACATACATACATATATATAAAGAGTCTCTGATATATGAGCAAATTTCTTTTCTAGATGATTCAATAAACAAGACACAGGATAATCATGTTATTTTTTGATACCATTTTCTTATATATGTTTGTATTTATAAAGGACAATCAAGTAAAAATGTTTTTCATCTTCGACACTGGTCTTACAATGGTAGCAAAATCTGTTAGTAATCTGTAAGTAATGGTATGGAATTAGAGGATATTGCGTGTTTGCACACCTGTTAATACACGTTTTATCTGCTCAGCTGTTGGCGAGTATTTCTCTGTGATCACTGCATTCATGAACTAAGTTTTAAGATAATACTGCACAGGTGCCGATGGGCAGGACTTCCGTGCTGTATTTTTTCTCTCTCTCAGTGCCTTGGGAATTTAGCGTATATTTTGACAAAATATCTAACTTAGGAGTGTTTTCATCTCATGAAATAAACAAACTGCACATAGTTCTAAACCGTTTTTACAAATGTGTTATATCACTCATAAATAATTTAGTTCATTTATCTTTTCTTTTTTTTCATACCGACCCTATTTAGTTAGTTTTAGATAATGTAGAATGCCACAGTTAAAACTCAAAAATATTATCCAGTGTATCGGCATGTTACTATCACTATATACACATAGGTAGTGCCCCTCCCCCACCCCCATATGGTTCAGAACCAAGGTTCGGGATCGGTATTCTACACATAATGAAATAATTGGCGCCAAAATATTCTCCGGCTGGGAGACTGCACAGAGAGAGGCAGTACACGGTAGGTTTTGGTTGAATTTATAAGGTTCAAACTTTTACTTGTACTGATGACAACTGTGGGTTTTAAAACTAAACTGAATTCATATAAAATATATTTTTTCAATATTGAGTTTTATATCTGTCAGTCTAGATAATATCCGTATCCTGCATTTATAATTTCTTCAGTACTATACCTATAGCTGATCCGTGTTGATGTATATCCATAAAGTCGGTGACCTGTCTGCTTTTAATTTAACACTTCAATGCATGTAGTAGTGAAGTGCACGTATACATCTTGTAGGATGGCCAGGCAATTTTATTTGCTAGTAGAAAATCATGTTCAAGTGTTTTTGTTTTATAAAAGTTGTCAAAGTCCTTTATTTTTACGTGAATTTATAAACAGAGTAAAAGAAGATGATTAGTCCATTTTTTGTTGATAACCCCTAGGGAGTGGGTAAGGATAAGATGAGATGTTCAGCTAAATTTCTGTACCCCTACAGTCATATAAAGATAAATCTCAATGTACAGTCTGTATGCACCGAGAAAACTTTAGTGTAGTACAGGAAAGTTTTCTTGGTGCATTCACGCTGTCTGCAACAGTTCATCAAAATATACAAGTTAAGAGCTCCATGGTGGAAAAATGTCATAATATTTTGTCGTTATTCAACACCTCTATTTATATTGTATGCAGAGAGGATATGATGTCAGAATATTATACAAAAACACTGCTGTAACTTTGCTAAATTGGTTGATGAAAACAATAATGGGTTCATAAATGTGAAAATATTGAAATGCTTTCTGCTGTCTGTGAACTAGCTAGACGAGTCATTTAAATGTACATATCGAATTTAATTATCTATAAAAAGAGAGGGCGAGGAATACTAATGTATATCTACTATTACTGTAATGCAATATATGTATGTAAATTACAAACAGTTTTAATGTATTGTATACTGTCTTGCATCTGTTGCAATGCAGGGATTATTGTAATTATTATCATTTTCTCCCCATCAAATAGTATGACCAAATTTTCCTGCTTTGCATTAGGATACACGGCGGTACTACTTTAGTTATTATTCCGTACGTGAAGTACTTATCCAATCCTCCATATTATTAATGAAGCCAAACCACTGTTATCTGGAAATGCTATACTGTAAATTGTATTTTAAATGCAATTTGTATGTATATTAAATATATCATGTGTAAATGTACTAATCGTGTATGATTTTCATTCTGGGCTATAATTTACATTCCGGCCCGTGTAAGTTTTGTTCAGGTCATGATTTTGGTTCGGGGCACACGGTTATCCTTTAAAACTATTGAAATATGAAATGTTTACGAACATTCTACATGAGTTTGTCGTTTTTCATTGGGTTATACAATAAAATAAAGGCCTATTGTTAAAGCCTGATTTATATGTCCAGAGCTGTGGAAATTTTTTTTTCAGAAGCCTGTCATTCAGACAGACATGTTTAACAACTTTGCCTGTCCGAACAGATTTAAGCCTGTCCGAATATTTAGAGTTAAAATTAACATAATTTATAAAACTGAAGTAACACACAGATCACAGGTTTTAGAAGTTTATTATAACATGTCTTACACTAGTTTTCAAACTCAATTTCTAATTCTCTCACAACCTCTCTCACCATTCTTTCATTCTCATCAAAATCTTGCTCACACTCTGATTCACACTCACTCTCTTCATCATCCATTCTCTTATTCCATCCCTAACACTCTGTCTCTCATCTAATACTGCTCTCTGACTCTCACTGTCACTCTCTCTCTCATCTTCACTTTGATCCCGGTGAAATTTGATCGGCCACGACGGCATACTTTCGCGCGGTTTAGTTTGCCTGGTTCCCTGTCCCTACTATGCGTCGTTGTTAGTGAGCCAGGGAACCAGACAAAAGTTTCATTTGGAGATCCTCGAGTGGCTTCCACCTCACACATTGTATAAGCCTAAAGCATTGCGTAGTGAAGTTATCTGAGGATTACCGATGCATAAGAAACGACAACTCTGGATAAAGACTGTTTACGCGGTGGCATTTTCTGTTTTTCTTGATGCGGGTGGTACAAACAACAGCGGTCATGCGGTCCGACATTTAACCAACTTATGTTGGTCACGGCCAAATTAAGCTGGTCTTGCCAGCATGACCGGCAGTTTTCCATAGCTTTGTTACGCGGGTAGGTTAAGGATTCCCTTATAGAATATCACAGTGCACTTTATGCCTTTACTTCTCTGAACTACCAATATATGACATCATAATGAAAAATGACGTCAAGTCACTGCAAATTTGAGCTGTTATGACGGGGAGAGTGTCAAAAACTTTAGACCTTATTTCAAACTGCCTAGAAGATGTCAGAACACTATAGCAAAATTCACGTGTCTGAATTGTATTTTAATATCTTATATGTCTGAATATTTTAAAATAGTTTGTTTAATTACCCTTGATTGAAATTCAGCGTGTTTACACTGCTTTCGAAAATATACTTTTGAAATGTACTCTGTTTTATACCAGTGATAAGAGGTAGAATTTTATGATGTGTTTATGAAAGAGTCTAGCGCAGGTAATTTATGAGGATTCATTTGAGATCTATTACGGAAATCGTAAGAGGAGTTTGTTCTCTACCCGAATCTTGCTTGGTTAAATGTTTGATGGCTTTGTTTGAATACAGATTACCATCAAATGTGTAGGTAAGTGTGTTCGTAAGTTGAACTCTTCATGAAATAAGTGTATTTTGTACGCAAGTAATGCTACAATTTTTCCCAAGCACATTTCGGGTACACAAGGATACGGTGAGTTCATTTATCAAACAAAAAGTTTAAAATAATTGTTAAATGGGCTGCGCTGAAGCGATTTATGTGAAACACTTCAAACAATTATAAATGAACGTCACGTGATCAACGAAGTCATGTGATATCATAACAGATATGCTAATATATAGCTGAGAGAACCTTTTATATAAATTGTCTGTACTTATGTAGTATATAAATTACAAGTGAAAACCAAAAACCGACCTCGCAATCCAATGTATGTTTTGAACGCATTTCAAACTCCGGGAAGCCTTAACATAGATGCGTATATTTCTGTGCTTTCAAAAACCGGAAATGTAGGACAAAACAGACATACATGTATATAACAAAAGAAATTCAATATAACAATGACTTTTTACAGAAAATTGTTCTCCCCTATAGGTCTTTTCTAAATTAATCTTTTCGAACCTGTAATCACCATTACCTATCAAAAGTGGATGCAGGTGAAATGAACCCAAGAAACAAGACTTTGTAATAAATGTGATAAGTGAAATTGATGATGACATTTTTTTAAATTAAACAAACTGCAAGTCTCTGATTGATGTAAGGAAACAATGTTAATCACAGACATGATTTTTCTCCGCTTTAAAGCGGTATTCCGCTTTCCGGATTTCTCATTTCCGCTCTAAATTTTAAAATCTGCTTTTGTTAGTATTCCGGAATTTTCCGTCATTGATGAGGGTTTTACTTGTTGTAAAATGCTTCCTCAAGTTACATATGTCTTCTGATTGTTCATTGGTTGAATCGTCGTCTCGCTATTCGGTTTGTCCAATCAACAGTTTGTTTAAGTAACTGATCTCGTTTTAAAACAATGTCTGCACACGTTGTGCAGCGAGGTGGCGCTGTAAAAACTATCAATAAGGGCCTACGTAATGTATGGAAATGGGAATAGCTGGAGAAGGTAGTCAATACTGAATAGTTGGTTTTAAACCTTCACAACTTTAATATGGGTCTCTGGAGGTCATTCCTGAGGGGCTTTCAAATGTTAAAATAGCCATTTTCGGCCGGGGGTCAAGGCCCCCTGGACCCCCAGATCAGGGGCGCTGCCCCTTGACACCCTGCTGGGGAAGAACCCCCAGACCCCCCTTCAGCTTTTTTTTCTTTTCTTAGGAATCATGTCTGTAATCACCAAAACAAATGATTGATTGATTTTATTAGGTCACCTGAATTCATTCAGGTGACCTATTGCTATCTGTTTTTGTCCTTCGTCGTGCGTTAACATTTGAACATTTTCAGCTTCTTCTCTGAAACCCCTGAACCAATTTTGGCATATAGCATCTGTGGGTGGAGGGGAACAAAAATTATGAAATTCGTGGTCCCTGCCTCCCTGGGGCCTGAGGGGTGGTGGGGCAAAAACCATCAAAATGAGTGTAATTTTAAAAAATCTTCTTCTTTACTCCTGGACATCAAGAAGCCAAACTGTGGGCATAATTATAATGAGCGTTGAGCCTTCTACCAAAATTGTGAAATTCATGGCCCCTGGGGCAGGGGTTCTTGTGTTAGGGTGGGGCTCTATTGGTCATATAGTGAAAATGTAGAAATTCTTTGAAAATCTTCTTCTCTGTCTCTGGGTATTAAGTAGACAAACTAATAGCATGGTAATGATGAGCAAGGATGCCTCTTTATACCCCCCGCAACAAGTTGTGGGGGGGTATACTGGAATCGGGTTGTCCGTCTGTAGACGCAATGGTTTCCGGGCTCTAAAGCATTATCCTTTTCACCTACCGTCACCATATCATATATATGGACTACCCATGGGATGAAGATGTTCCCTATCGATTTTGGGGTCAAAAGGTCAAAGGTCAAGCACACTGGACATCGAAGTAGCAGTATGGTTTCCGGGCTCTAAAGCGTTATCCTTTCCACCTACAGTCACCATATCATATATATGGACTACCCATGGGATGAAGATGATCCCTATCGATTTTGGGGTCAAAAGGTCAAAGGTCACGCACACTGGACATTGAAGTAGCAACATGGTTTCCGGGCTCTAAAGCGTTATCCTTTCCACCTACAGTCACCATATCATACATATGGACTACCCATGGGATGAAGATGTTCCCTATCGATTTTGGGGTCAAAAGGTCAAAGGTCATGCACACTGGACATCGAAGTAGCAACACTCAGAAAAGAGGTAGTTTATACCTATTACCAACACCCTTTGGGAGATTGGGGTAAGCGGGGGGTATTCTTAGTGAGCATTGCTCACAGTACCTCTTGTTAAAAATTGTGAAATTCATGGCCCCTGGATCAGGGGTTCTGGTGCTAGGGTGGGGCTCTATAAGTCATATAGTGAAAATGCATTATTTCTTTGAAAATCTTCTTCTCTGTCCTTGGGTATTAAGTAGTCAAACCAATAGCATGGTTATGATGAGCAAGGATGCCTCTTTCAAAATTGTGAAATTCATGGCCCCTGGGTCAGGGGTTCTGGTATTAGGGTGGGGCCCTATTGATCATATAGTGAAAATGCATTTTATTTCTTTGAAAATCTTCTCCTCTGCTGCTGGGTATTAAGTAGACAAACTAATAGTATGATAATGATGATCAAGGATGCTTCTTTCAAAACTGAAATTTATGGCCCCTGGGTCAGGGGTTCTGGTGCAAAGGCGGGGCTGACCACATAGCTATTCAATGCTTCTTCCATCCAAAAGTAAAATTCTTATATTTAAACACAAACCTAATTCAAACATTGGAAGATTGTTACATGATACTCAGGTGACCTATGAGGCCCCTGGGCCTCTTGTTTTGTTTGACGTCTCTATCGAGAATTTTTCACTCATACGGCGACGCACGACACACGAATATAGTCACAGCACATATACTTTCATGCAGGAGAGTGAGTGGTTGGTGTCAGATTAATTAACCCTGACTGGCAGATGGCGCATGTAGCGGGGATATTTGGCTGCAGCATCGCTTAAAGTTTTTGATTTGAAAAACCTCAAGCTCATATGTGTCCAAATATGTGTTTGGCAATTGGCCATGGCCAGGAGGATAAGGTAAAGTTCATCATCTGTAAGGCCACAATTTAAGTTCTGCAGGGGGATCAGTGTTATAGTTGTTTGTGATACTGTTTCACAACATGCATGAAGATGATGGTAAAAGACATACCACAAAATTTACAAGTATCCAGAGAACTTTAAGGGGGATCAGTAATACCACAAAATTTACAAGTATCCAGAGAACTTTAAGGGGGATGAGTAATAAGTTTGCCGATGAATTTTCACAATCGGACTTTGAAGCAATTCTTAGGTGTTTGTCAAAATAATGAAGGGTCGCACATATTGAATACTGCAAGAAATCGTGAGAAGTCATCAGACATTCGGTGGTATCGCATATCTTTTAATTCTGTTGGTTGCAGATCTCACAATATTTTTCCAAGATTAACTGCAAGAAATCATGAGAAGTCGAAGTCATCAGACATTCAACGGTATTGCATAATATCTCTATTAATTCTGTTGGTTACAGATCTCAATATTTTTCCAAGATAAAAGGTAAAGAACTGTTTTCTATCCACTGATGTAATTACTAGTAGTCAAGGAGATTATAGGTATTCAGGAGTCTGACATTCACACCTGATGCTGAGTGTAATAATAAAGTTGCATCCTTTCACACCATAACATGACTGGATTATATATCAAAATTTAACTTTAAAAAGCAATGTATGCAATTAGGTATGACTACAAGGGCGATCTTGCATTCTGTAAACATGGGCTTGCAGAGTCTGGTGGAACAATCTGCATTGCAACCAGAAAAGGAGTGTTCTGCCCTGCAACGAAGTTTGCAAACAAAACCTTTGCACCCATGACATCTGAAATAATTACTAGAAGAAAAAAATTCATCAAAATATATGTTTTTACTTGTAAATTAAGGCTACTTGCTAATGTCAAATTCAGTAGACTTGTATGAATTATGCATCACAAAGTCTATTGTATACAACGCCCCCTATAATTTTATAATACATCGCTATAGATTCGAATAGCCTATATTATTATAATTGAAAAAAAATCAATGTATGCACCCAGTGGTGCATGAGCCGAGTTGCATAGGATACATTGTAAAGTCAGGAATGATGTGGCATATTTATAATTGTGAAGAACTAATTTCAGTTTTAAACTTTTCAGTTACTGTCCAGAAACCATATTTGAATGAAGTTTTCAATCTATTTTCGGTCACTGTGACCTTGACCTTTGACCTTTTTTCTCCAAAATCAATAGGGGTCTTGCTTTGCTGGTATCCAACAATATATCCAAGTTTCATTTGATTCAAATTAAAAAATTTCGAGTTTCTGGAAACCCAATTTTTTTTTTAATTTTAAAACTATTTTTGGTCACTGTCACCTTGACATTTAACCTATTTTCTCCAAAAATCAATAGGGGTCTTCCTTACCTGGTATATAACAATATCTTTAAGTTTCATTTGATTCGGATTTAAACTTTCTGAGTTATCATCCGGAAACCAAATTTTTCTGAAATTTTCATTCTATATTCTGTCATTGTGACCTTGACCTTTGACCTTTTTTCTCCAAAATCAATAGGGGTCTTCCTTACCTGGTACCCAACAATATATCAAAGTTTCATTGGATTCGGATTTAAACTTTGTGAGTTATCATCCGGAAACCAAATTTTTCTGAAATTTTCATTCTATTTTCGGTCACTGTGACCTTGACCTTTGACCATTTTTCTCCAAAATCGATAGGGGTCTTCCTTACCTGGTACCCAACAATATATCAAAGTTTCATTTGATTAGATTGTAAAGTTTTCGAGTTATCATCCGGAAACCAATTGTTGACGCCCAACCACCCGCCCGCATCACCAAACCAATAGCCGAGTTCAACTTCGTTGCAACTCGGCTAAAAATATATATATTTGACGTACCTATTGCATATTTTGAATGCTGTCAGCGAAAGGCGGAAATCGGGAATGTCTAATTGTTTGGTGGTGACACTATCATCGTTGTCATTCACGTTCGTGTAAAGAATATGTCAATTTGAAATCCGTTTTCCCTATCAATAATTACTATCAAAATATGCCCCTCACTGTGCAATAAACACCCCGCCACAGGTAGACAAGGTAAATTACACCACCCTAATACCACGTGACACAGGTAAACAGCAATGGCTGACTACTGTCCCGTTTTCTGATTGGACAGCCACAAAGAAATGACGCGGGATTTCAAATTCCGGTTGGAAATCGGGGTTTGTTGTCGTAAAATGGAAGATATTTATAGAAAATCGGGATTTCTGTGTATTTTTGCAATCCCTATCGGGATTTGTTTTTTCAACTGCTTCAAATCGGGAAATCCCGCACAAATCGGGAAAGTTGGCATTATGCTATTTCAGCTGGAAGAACGTTGAAAAGACTCGCACATATCAGATCTTGTTGTATTGTATTGTTTATTGGCTTTTAAGCCTTACGGCTCATCAGCATAATGCATATTCAATTACAGAGTATAAACAAAAAAGATGTATACAATGTGAAAAGTGGAGTGAATATGTGAAAAGTGGAGTGAATATTAGAGGATGGACATACATGAAGAGATCAGATCTTGTTACTATCACTTTTCTCAAAGTTTTTTGTAAAATTGTACAATTGTGATGAGATAGATTAAGATAAAAACAATGCAGTTCAATGAATCGATCAGTCGATGCTAGTAATTAAGCCCCATGTAAAAAGGAAGTGCCAACCAGAAGTGTTTTCAAAACGGGTTTCTATGGAGCGCCAAATTAACATAAACTCAAATAATTGAAGATATCTTCAATTATTTGAAGATATCATCAATTCAATTATTGCTCTCTTTAATTGAATTAATGCGCGCATTAAATCAATTATTGCTCTCATCAAATGAATTAATGTGCGCTTCAATTCAATTATTGCTCTCATCAATTGAATTAATGCGCGCATCAATTGAATTAATGAGAGCAATAATTGATTTAATGCGCGCATTAATTCAATTATTGCTCTCTTCAATTCAATTGATGTGCGCATTAATTCAATTAATGAGAGCAACAATAGATTTGATACGCGCATTAATTCAATTATTGCTCTCTTCAATTCATTTGATGAGAGCATCAATTTAGTAGAAATATTGCTCGCAATAATTAATTTAGAGCTCGGTATAAATAATTTGATGATCTCTTTAATTCAATTGAAGATATCTTTAAATCATTTACAATGCTTTTGTATAAGGAATTAATGCGCGCATCAATTCTTTTAAAGAGAGCAACAATTCAATTAAAGATATCATTAATTCAATACGGAACTTTCGGGATGTGCCGGAACGACCGATTATATTTAACTTTTATACACCACCGTCACGTGATAATAACCAATTGTAGGGCAAAGTTTACAACGATGCAAATGGTGTTGCGCTAGCAGACGGTCCGTAAAGAGCTATGCGCAGTCCTACGATGACGATTCAAGTCACTATTGGTGCTTAGTACCTGGGTGTAAATTAGATGGAAGGGAAAATGTCATTTAGATGCGTATCATTGGATGCAAGGCGTGAAGTTTTACCAATATCCTAAAGATACTCCTTAGATTTACTTCCCTCGCCAACTCACACAATTCAATCAAATGCATTTTCCTATGAATGGTTATAGTGATTCGATTCTTTCAAAAATAGTAATTGAATGCAGGAATTTTACAGCAAATTGAAGTATTCCATGCTTGTTTACTTAGATGTTATTGTAATCCGGAAGTAACATGCCCTACAAATTACGTTCAACGCGCGATAAAAGTCAGAGTGGATCCGTATCTCGAAAGTCCCGTATTGTGGATATGTTGAATTGAAGACATCTTTAATTATATAGTTGCTCTCTCTAAAAGAATTATTGCTCTCTTCAAATGAATTAAAGATATCATTAATTCAATTGAAGAGAGCAATAATTGAATTAATGCGCGCATTAAATCAATTATTGCTCTCATCAAATGAATTAATGCGCGCATCAATTCAATCATTGCTCTCATCAATTGATTTAATGCGCGCATTATATCAATTATTGCTCTCTTCAATTGAATTGGTGCGCGCTACAATTTAATTGTTGATATCATTAATTCATTTGAAGAGATCATAAATTCAATTAAAGCGCGCATCAAATCAGCTGAAGAATTAATGCTCTCATCAATTCAATTAATGCGTGCAATAATTCAGAATTGAAGATATCATTAATTATTTGAAGAGATCTTTAATTCAATTGTTGCGCGCATCAAATGAATTGATGATATCTTCAAATAATTGAAGATATCTTCAATTATTTGAGTTTATGTTAATTTGGCGCTCCATAGGTTTCACACCTATCATCCTAATTATGGAATAGGTGTGAAACTGGGATAGATCTAGTCTAAGGTATCCAGCTACAGCTAAATACACAGGGAACTGTTATCAAAACACTAGAAGCTAGACCTTAGGAACCTTGTATTCTACCTGTACACCATAGTATATTTAGTGGATACCAGTCCACAGAAAATTTGTTGTCAATACAATAGGTGCTAAACCTTTAGAACTGTGTATATTTTAAGTATCTCAGAAACTGCCTTGTCATTCATAAGAACGACTTTGAATGTTTCGTTATTTTCCTCTTTTCATTTTCTGAACAATTATAGTGATATTTCCCCGACGTCAAATAAGTGGTGGGCGCCACCATTGTTCGAGGTAGAAGGAATACTGAAACCTTGGCTGGAACGAAAATTACAGTGAAACCCGGAACCCAAATTATGATTTTAATGTTCTGGCTGGAACATGAATAGTTGGAACGTAAATTATGCGACACCATCCATCCCTAGACAAGTGAATATCAACAGATTTGAGCATGACTTGTGTATATCTTATAATGCATATAATGAAGCTGTGGACCTGCTATTTTTGTTGAAATTTTATAATTATTCAAGAATCACCACTCGCCAATTGGCATTAATGCAAGTAATATTTGTTGTGGGCGATTTAAGGTAGCGACGGATAGCAACCACGTGATCAGTAAAAATTGTGTATTTTCACGTGAATTCATTTTCCGGAATTCCTTACTCCGTCATAGAATAGTCGAAAAACAAAAAGGGGTTCCGAAAGTGTTTTGTTGCTGTGACTAACTCGCCTAGAGAAAATATGCACGTACCACATAAGTATACGTCAATATCTGTAATAATGGTAGATCAAATGTTTCATCTGTGTGAAACTTTTTGCTAATTTAAATGTTAAACCAACCACCAATCCATGTACATAGATGCGCTACGTAAACAAAGTTGTTGGTTGATACATCGTAATGTCCGAGTGCAGCATGCTGCGAGATTAAATACTGTTTATACAGTCATTGAGAGGCTAAACAAAGTTTCTTGCAAGAAGAGGAAGTTGGTGGCCGCATTCAACTTGGACAACAAAATCAGTTTCGTTTGGTGAGTGAAAAAAATGCCTTAAATTTGTATTCAAAAGTTCAACTCACATTTCCTCTGCTATTTCACAACGCGATTTGTAATAACATCTGTAAGTTTAAACACACGACATACAGTAGATGTATTATTTTGTATGTAGATATGTATTCCATGTGTGCTTAAAATATAACTCGCACCTGTGCATGTGATTGTAAACGAACGGATGTCATGTAAATGTATACCACATTTGTAAACATGGGCTCTCACAACTCTTTTATTAAGAAAATATCGTTACGAAAATAACATACCTTGAACTACATGTATAAAAGTAATGAAAAACAAATATCTGTATAGACCTACTATCTAGGGATATGAGGGAACCGGATAGAAAGTGGAGGGGGGGGGGGGGGGGGCATGTGTTGTAATTCCCAAGACTATAGTGTGTATACATATACTATTACTTTGAAATTTCAGTGACCTAAGAAATATATCAAACCTGAGGTTTCGTGTTTCACACAAACATGTAGGTTGGCAAAAACCTTTTTAAAAATAATGTAAATTAATCACAAGTCTGCATATGCCCTCTCATTGGCAAATGTATGCACTGTATGTATAAGTAAGATATGTATATTACACGTATGCCCTTCTCTTGACCCACATTTTGTAAATAAAACATATATGATAAGTCTATGGCAGTTTATGAAAACATATATACACATGTCATCTCATATTGCAATTTATAATTTTGAAACATCAGTATAAAAAATTTCACTGAATATGTGTTGCGACACAATTTTAAAATTCACATTGTCTGACGCAGTCTAATTAATGGCATAATATAGACCTAACTGTGCAAATATCAATTATGATGATCTTTTTTCTAGGCATCAGCCTGAAGACCGAGGGAGGTTAGATAGGACCAGTGCAGGTTGATGTGGATTTCGAGTCAAAAAGTATAACAGCAAGAGAGGTACTATATTTTCTTTTGATAAACATTTGTAAAGACAATTCTGAGTATATCAGATATTCATCTTTTTTGCTATATTTAAATATATTTATCTATATTTTGAACAGGTACTCCATTTACAGTGATGATGACATATCCCCTGGATCCCCACAACTCCACAAATTTAAAAATGTTTGATCAAGTTCTGAAGATTAAAGAACTATACTGCAAAATTTGGGACTTGGATGAGCAGTGGATGTTGTACAACATACTTTAAATTAAATTGTGAATTTGAGGGAAAACAAGTACATG
The DNA here is from genome assembly GCF_947568905.1 of Ostrea edulis. Classification (NCBI taxonomy): domain Eukaryota; kingdom Metazoa; phylum Mollusca; class Bivalvia; order Ostreida; family Ostreidae; genus Ostrea; species Ostrea edulis. Next base: position 93,218,073 of record NC_079169.1, read on the forward strand.
TACTCGTGTATTACATGTACATGCCTTTTGAAAAACAATAATATTGCATAGATGTAAAGGAAATTTCAATGTTGATTATTCTTTCTTAGATATATTAGTAAAAAATGTGCACATGATAGAATATCAATTTTATAACTTCAATCAATGTGTTTGAATTTTCCTTGTAATTCAGAATTTAGTTGAAACATACATCATAGATACATTAATGTATATCAAATTTTTAGAAAAGTTTCATAATGAAACTAATTCACACCCCCCCCACCCCCCTTATACATACAGTGAACATAGACCTTCACCTGGGGAAAACTTCAGTTAGTTAATGCAATATACATGTACATGTATTCTCAGTTATCCAATAGTGAGTTTTTGGTTCATAGTGAAACTACAATTAAAAATCTTAAACTTATGAAAGACACACTTATCTGTGAGGGCAAGATGACTCAGATGGACTTATATGTAGTGATCCATGGGCAGTCCATGGGTCTCTTTCCATTGATATTAATTATTTATTGAAATATGAAATGGTTATTTTAACATATTTGGTGTATTATACTGTATAGTGATTTAAATTTCTATAAAAAATATGTATAGGTAATAGATTTGGTCCAGTTATTACAAGAAATTGTATGAAAAATAACTAAATATTTAGGCAATCATTGTGAGTGCAAAAAGGTCAACTGCAATAGCACACACTATATATCATTCTTAAATGGCTCATAGAAACTTCTAGTATTGTGAGTTTGAATGCTCAATGTGGTAATTTGGGAATGCTTAATCATTTAAGGTCAATAGTTTATCTCTGCTGACTGTATCTCTTAAAATTCATTTCTAGAAGGGAGGGGGTAGGGTTACAAAATCTGACATAGTTTCAGATAAAACCTCATTTGGTATATTTTTTTCTATTCAGTATTTTAGATACTACTTGACTTATTGTAAAAATGAAATAAAATCAGAAATTTTATGAGCAGAATTTTGTTGTTGTCAGAAAATGTATGCCTGATAGTATTTGAGAAACGCCATATTTAGGGTAAATTTGGCTAATTGCCAAGTCGAATCATCCCAATGTTTTCCTTAGATGCATTTTGAATTTCTGATCAATGTTGATTTTTTGTCTGTTTGTGTTTAATTTACATAACTATATATGACAAACAATATTTCTGGTGTCAATAAAATTTTTATTGGCTTCTTTGTTAATTTGCTCAATTTTGGCATTTCTTGCCTTTTGGGGCTGCAAAAGAGGGGATTTCAATCTCGCTTTCCTCGAAAATTAACCTGATTACTTTTGTTGAATTTTTGATATGTTTTAGGATAAAGTCAAAATGTTATGATAAATAAAATTGAAAAAAAATTCAATGAGCGGTTTTTTTGGGGCTAACTATCAATAGCTACCTTAAGGCTGAAACAATTCAACGAAATATCGATACTGTTGCAATCAATATAAACGCTCAATTCAATGTTCTATTCATTGCCTCGGTTTTTGGTTTGATACGTTTATTACAAATGGGTTCAATAAAATACATCAGGCTCGACCTGTATTTATTATTTTTAACTGCATGAGGGACAAAATAATGATCAAACTGTTTCACTGTAATCTTGACGTTCCAGCCAACGTTTCACTTTTACATGATAATATTTTCTTGCACCATTTTTTGGCAAAAGATGAATTTGGGCAATGAAGCAGGGGTGGCAATATAACGATTTCACCATTGCGGACTATTCACCGAGCAGCCAAAAGAAATTCAATTCCATAAATTTATTTGGGTTCCATTCTGTGTAAACATTTAGATTATTGTGAATTTAATTCAGCTATTATTAGTAATTAACCTGACCACCTCAATACCTGACCAACCTGTCACACTTCACTTTACCGCTCTCAAAGTAAAAGTGGGATTACGGATGGGTGTAACTTAGGTTCAAGCCCAGTATTCTGATGGTCCGATAGTCCGACGGGCTGGTACTCCGACGGTCTAATATTCCGATGGTCCGATAGTCCGACATGTTGACCATCACCAAAAATTTTAATTAATAGAGTTAAAATTCATTTATGTCAGGCATTATTTTATAGACATTTACCAGAAACCGCAAAAATCGACACGGCCTGATTATGAATCAGACAATCAATTTCTGACCAAAATCATTCAAGTGTGAACTAAATCAGAGAAACTTGGTATTTATGGAAATTAAAACTCCTAACTGATGAAGTGCAGGTAAAGTATGTAGTAAATGACCCTTACCATCGCAGAGAAATTCAACCATTTTTTTTACACGGACGGACAAATGTAACGTATTAACGTTACATTTCTGGGATCGTACCTGGTCAATTCCAGGGTTTGGGGTATTCAACAATAACAATTTAAACTAATTGGTATGATTTTAGTGGACTGCCAAAATATACAAATATGTCCTAACCTTATCTAGGTTAATTATCATCAAACAGAGAATCACTATATCAATCAGAGGCAAGCAACGATAAACTAGTAGTGCTAACTTGACAAAATGTAAATCTAGAGCCCAGTTGCCCTCGGATTACCCCATATACTGTAGGACGCCTTATTCAGGACGGACAGTATATGTGGTAGCCCTTCAACCACTACACTCACTGTAGGATGCCTTATTCAGGACGGACAATGAGTATAGCGGCCTGGACGACGGTCTGTTCAGCCAATGCGGACGACACCAAAAACGAATTATGGCTAGCCTCTTTACTGGAGGTCAACCTCTTCGTGGCAGGCCAGACTTCTGATGGCCTTCCAAATTCACTCTCTAACTGTAAGAACAGGCGAGGAATTGTTTACCATGAATACTGTATTAGTACACATACTCTCGTCCTCTCTACTTGGCTGGGTCTTCTATCAGAATGGCACAGACGACTGTGGAGTCTCGGTATTTATACACAAATAAGATCACGTGATGTAAAATAACTAATTAAGAACTCCGCATGGTCGTACCTCAAATATCCGGAATCATTACACAAACATCATCAAGCTTTAAACCGGATTGCTTTGAAATCTGGCCAAAACACGTAACTTTTAAAAAAAATAATTATTGCCTTTCAATTTTACATGTATGTTTAATTCTTTCCATGTCTTACTCCCTGACATGATAAAATTCTTACATCATTTTGAGATCTAACTGACTAGGTCTTTGTGTATGATTAGGAATTTAGTATTCTATGAAATTATTATCAAGACAATGAGGCAAATGATATTTTGGTCGATGATGAAAGACTGCTACATGTGTTGTAAGTTTTAATCTGTATAATCAATCAAAACAAAATGAATGTTACAATGAGCTGTCGCATACAGAAAGTAAAATTTAAAAAAAAAACTAACTTGTTCACATTAATGGTATGATTGGGCAAAAATAACATTCATTCATAATACTTGCAATATCCATGTTTATGTTAAAATTTGCTCTTGCTCCAAGGCAACATTGCAACTCTGTTTCCATGTGAATTATAACAGAAAAACATGTTAGGTGTAAAAGATTGTCATTTATTAAAAATAATGAAAAATGTGAGTCCTAAAAATACAGAAAGAAATTGGCTGGAAGACATATACCCACATCTTGACTAGAAATGCAATATATAAAAGTAATACACAACAGCTAGCTCCCAACCACAAAATTGTTACAAAAAACAAATGCGATAAAATACAATATCATGAATCTTTATTGGAAGCAAAAGTGGTGCATAAAAAAGGCCATGAAAACCTAGGGTTGAAAAACTAGGTTTGAAGCACCCAGCACCAACCATGTTTGTTGGCAAAAAAAAAGGAAAGAAAAGAAAAAAAAGCTTTAAAAGCAAGCAGAGCAAACTATAAGGAAAAACAGAGCCCCGGTGTCATTATCCAGGTGAGTCAAGGCCTTATAAGAAGTGGCTTAATTGTAGAAGAAGTTGTTACGATAAGGCGTGAAATATGCCTCAATCAAAACAAATATTACAAATGAAGTATGTTATTGTGGTAAAAATCCCATCTAAAAAATTGGAATAAAACTCAAAATATCACTAAGTAACCGATTGAGATTGTAAAATGACGTCCATAACGAAAAAATGTTTACACTATATAATTATAGTTTATATCAAAGTTATTTTTAGGAAATGCAGCCAAGAAACAACATATTTATCCCATTCCTAGTAAATTTATAATGTTTATAGCATAAATATTAAGATAATGTCAGCTAATACTGTAAATATTTGTATGTTTTTAAGACTTTTACTGACCCCCTTTTTTGGTTTTCCGCTGTAGGACATCATTCTCCCCACTATTGCCAGACCCAACTTATCAGAATGTCTGTTACTCAAACACATACCTGTGGTATAAGCTGATGTTTTAAACATAGGAGGAATGCTGTTTTAAAACAACTTTCTATTTCTCTGATTTCTTAGTAAAAATGAGAATTATAACCAAATTTCCCCTTATTATGCAATTTTTTGCATATGATTAACAGATACCAGAGCTGACTAACAAATTGATAAAAAATGTAACATTATACAAATATTGCTGTTTTTGAGATCAATACAGTGATTAAGCCGCCTGAGCAGTACAATACTCACCGAGCCCAAAGGACGAGGTGAATATTATACTTCGAAGATGACTAAAATCATCGTATTGACTGAAAAAAAATCCCAGCAACATTCATTTTATTATGTGATTTAATTATTAAATTATACAAACGCATTAAGTTATCCATGCCATCTTACTTGTTGACATACTGGCCTGTTGGACTACCCGAATACCGGCCCGTCGGACTATCGGGCAATAGGAATACCGGACCATCAGAATACTGGGCGGTCACCAACTTAGGTAATTGGCATCTGCAATCTTGCGGCATTATTATGGAGGGTAAACACTATAAAATTTGACCATTTGTTTGTGAAAATCTATGGCATTAATTTATGCAGGGTTGTTAACATGGGGGGGGGGGGGGGGGGGGGTCTGTACTTTAGGATTTTCAGGCAATAAGGGGGGGGGGGCATTATAATAGGGGGCAATATGTTGAGTGGGCACTGTATATAGAGATACCACGAACTGTAAGTAAAGTGATACAAATTTTGATGTATGCATGGTGCATATGGTTTTAGCTGTTAGAATTGTTTCTTGCACGCAATGCCAACCGTTACACAGTACTGCCGTTTTGAAGGTCATATTCAAAAGACCCGGGGCTTCTATTTTTTGTGCCAGGTGCTTGGCGAAGGAACATTCACTACCTAAATTAGATGTCTATAGAGTGATGTGGCACTGGGATTGAAAATTAAACCCAGGCCCCCTAGTTGTGAAGCGAGCAGCGTTACCACTAGGCTACCACTACCAGTCAATATTGCAGTCATGGAGTGAAAACAAAATGGAAATTTTATTTCTGGGCTCTTAAAAATTTAAGATCAGAAAAAGTTTTTGTGAAGAACAGATTTATAACAGGTTGTGTTAAATATCGGGTCATGTGACACTGAAAAGGGAGATCCTCTATGGTATATTAAATATTTCTAACTTCATCCAACTCCTATCAACCTGTAATTTGAATTATCTCCCTTTGCTATATCAGGTTTGTGAATAGTCAAATGTTCCTTCTTTTAATACCATACTAAATGTAAAAGATACCAAGTGAGAATTATATATTAAGTTTTCATACAAGTTTTCCTTCTTTACCGTACTAAATGTAAAAGATACCAAGTGTGAATTATAAAGTTTTCATACAAGTTTTCCTTCTTTACCATACTAAATGTAAAAGATACCAAGTGAGAATTATATAGCTCATTATTTAGTTTTCATACAAGTTAAGGGGTTGCAGATCAAAGAATCTGATTTTAATCAAATTGCCTATCGTGTGAAACAGGAATTGCAGTCAGCATGCATGAGGGAAAGTGAAACAAAATCAATTTATGTGACAGTTTGAGACATTACATATAGCAATAAAAACCAAAGTTCACCATTACCTTCTATACATTCTTAATGATTACAGTAGATTTCTATCTTTATTCTTGTTAATGACGTATTAATATTAAATCATGGTGTTAATGGGTTGTCTCTGTGTAGATTGTCACAGTCATGAAACAATCGTTACGAAGTGTGTACTAAGAGAAGTTGTTTGGGAATGTCTGGGAGACAGGTTTAAAGGACATGTGTATACATTTGTAAGTAGTGGTCTCAATTTTAGTTGATATTCTGTGTAGAATGTATGCTTTTAACCATAATGTTACCAGTTAAGGGCATTTGCAAGCAAACTGAAAATATGATAAAATTTCATATGTAAGACAATATCAACTATGTCGCACAGGATTTTATGGTGCAATATTTCCAGAGAAGCTTTACAGTTTTTTTCTTTTAAGGTTATACTCTCCATAACAAGCACTTGTTTAAATGGCAACCATTCTTAAGAAAATGGAAGCAAACAGTGGCGGATTTAGGGGGGGCCGCAGCTGGCACCCTTCTCCCTAAAATTATCAAATTTAACGTAAATCATGGTCTCTTCTTCAGAAAAATTTAAATGATAAAAGAAGCAATAATTTCTTCCATTCACAGAGAAATAAATAACATCATCTTTTGATTTATTGAATTATTTTTATTGGGGGACCTTACATCCCCCCCCCCCCAAAAAAAACCCTTAAAATTTGCATCATTTTATCAATTTCACCTTATCATAAATGACAGAAAATCAGAATATATGGTACTGAACCATTGTTAGCTCACATGAGCTGAAAGCTCATGTAAGCTTTTCTGATCGCCTGTTGTCCATCTTTAAACTTTTTACATTTTCGACTTCTTCTCCAGAACTACTGGGCCAATTTCAATCAAACTTGCCCAAAAGCATCCTTGGGTGAAGGGCTTTCAAGATTGTTCAAATGAAGGGCCATGTCCCTTTAAAAGGGGAGATAATCACAAAAATGCAAAAATAGGGTTGGATCATTTAAAAATCTTCTTCTCGAGAACCACTGAGCCAGAAAAGCTGAGATTTACATGAAAGCTTCTTGACACAGTGCAGATTTAAGTTTGTCAGATTTAAGTTTGTTAAAATCATGGCCCCTAGGGGTTGGATGGGGCCACAATAGGTGATCAAAGTTTTACATACAAATATAGAGGAAAAATCTTTAAAATTAATCTTCTCAAGAACTACTGAGCCAGAAAAGCTGAGATTTACATGAAAGCTTCCTGACATAATGCAGATTCAAGTTTGTTAAAATCATGGCTCCTGGGGTTGGATGGGGCCACAATAGGGGATCAAAGTTTTACATACAAATATATAGGGAAAATCTTTAAAAATCTTCTTTTCAAGAACCACTGAGCCAGAAAAGCTGAGATTTACATGAAAGCTTCCTGACATAGTTTACGTTTGTTAAAATCATGGTCCCCGGGGGTAGGATGGGGCCACAAGGGGGGGAGGGGCGTGTCAAAGTTTTGCATACAAATATATAGGGAAAATCTTTAAAAATCTTCTTCTCAAAAACTACAGGGCCAGGAAAGTGGAAATTTACATGAAAGCTTCCTAACATATTACAAATTGAAGTCTATTAAAATCATGGCCTCCGAGAATAGGATGGGGCCACAATAGGGGATCAAAGTTTGACATACAAATATATAGGGAAAATCTTTAAAAATCATCTCAAAAACTACTGGGCCAGGAAAGTTGAAATTTACATGAAAGCTTCCAGATTCAAGTTTGTTAAAATCATGGCCCCCGGGGGTAAGATGAGGTGACAATAGGGGATCAATTTTTACATACAAGTATATTGGGAAAATCATTAAAAATCTTCTTCTGAAAAATCATTGGGCCAGAAAAGTTTACATTCACATGAAAGCTTCCTGACATAGTCCAGATTCAATTTTGGAAAAAAATCATGGCCCCCGGTAGTAGGTTAGGGTCACAATAGGGATCAAAGTTTTACATGTGAATATATATAGGAAAAAATCTTTTAAGATGAGCGAAGATGACTCAGGTGAGCGATGTGGCCCATGGGCCTCTTGTTTGTGTTTTCATGTTCACCCATCTTTTCCATTGTTTCTGTAACTGCTTTCTTCCTCCTTTTCTTCTAAAAATTTTCCGTCAATGAATTTGACAACGATTATTGTCTTTGTTCTGAAGACTGATGTCAGTAAGTAATATTAAAGGGGCATTGACATGATTTGAGCTGAAAATTTCATTTTTCCATTTTCATTGTTTATAATGCTTAACTAAAGTATTTCTAATGGTCAACCAAAATTTAAATATCAGTTGTTGAGTTACAAGTGAAATACAGCACTCGCAATTCTTTGTTATGTAAACAAGGCTCGTGCCATGTTTTTGTTTACATATATATTACATAATAGAAAATAGCATGTTTAAAATAAAATGAGATATGTGCCAAACACTAGAAACTAATTACAATGCAATTTACACAATGAATACTGCATGACATGTGGTATCAAAATTTGTGTTTTCTTCCCTAGATTGATATGATAGAAATTTTGTATACATGATTGAAAAGGAAATTAAGAATGCAGATGAAAACCTTACGACAAATTATTTTTTGTATTTTTGGAAACTATTTCTGGAGAATGGCTAAACTAATAAATGTACTGTTGTATTGATTGGTCTGTAAAGTAATATCCTAAGAGTCGATGACATTCAGAAAGAAATAAAACAACTAATAGAAGTGAAGAACCCTAGTATGGTGTAAATGACTTATAAATATTTAGAAATCTGTTTATTGGGATTCTATAGATAATTTTTTTTTTTTAGCTATTTTGTAGATTGAACTGTTTGCAGATTTTAAAGAACTAGATTAACGCAAAACTAAATTGACCCTCCAGGTCCAGCAAAAAAACCCAGTTCGTTATAGCCAAACTTCGTTTTAAAGTAAAACACAGTTATACTGAACCTCCAGAGCAAAAAACAGGTTAGTATAGCCAAACTCTATGTCCAATAAAGTTTTCGTTATTTTCCTTTCATTGATTAACTTCACAATAAGTGTGAATTTGTTTTAAGCATGTTTATTATATGCATGTTTTACTGTATACAACATCACAAAGATGTGCTTTGGCCTTATCAAACGGTTAAAAATCACTTTTTCTGTCTTCTGTTTGGCTGCCAAGGGTATGGACAACATACATAGACTATGATCAGGCCATCATTAAAAATATTTTTGTTTGATGTACTCCGACCCACATTTTTCAAGGTGGGTCGGTAGGTAGTTTTTTTTTTTTTTTTTTGGAACGTCATGGAATTTTCTAATTTTTCAAGTTTCAAGGGAACCAACAAAAAAAAATAAAAAATTTAATTTCAAATTGCTGAAAAAAAAGGATCGGGTAGGAACAAATTTGACGGGTCGGTCGGAGTACATCAAACAAATCAATTTTTATTTTTGGCCTCAAGTGGAGACGTATCATTTCTCATATCTGAATGTTGCTAATCCATAAAAATTGTCTTTGTCGATGTATGTACCCCGTAATTTCTGTTAGAAAATCTGTCTAAGTAGTTGACATTTTTACTGCTTTTTAAGTCATTGACTTTTGGGACATATATTCAAAACAAGAAATGCGATGGACTGACAGACATATAGATATTAACGACACTACACCCAGATTTTTATTAGAAAGTGCGCTATGATTGGAATCAGTTTTGGGGAAAATAAATCTGACCTTTTTCAATGTATATTGCTTAACTTCAGAAAAATCAATTTATTCTTAAATTTCAAGGCCAATAAATGAATATTTTCGTATCTGCACGTCCTTTTATGAATCTAGATCGATCTTGCATCATCATGATTTGCAAAAATTTGATGCACAAAATATAGCTACTTGACTCAACTTTGCTAAGAAATTTATAGATTTATTGTACAGATTTTCATGTCATGCACAATGAAGACGAAAAGTGTTCTGTTCAATTATGATAACAATTTGGAATATTCTCAAAGTTTGTTTGCAAAATTCATTTTGGCAACTAGTGTCTGTTTTAACATAGTTCCTGCCTCCTGGCCAATATTAATAAATTTCTTGTCTGTCCAAGTCATAATCAAAGCTATGTGCATGCAGCATTTGGGTTTCGCTCCTAAGAAATTTGCATGTCAGGAAATTAACCATAACAGGCCTGTACTTAGGTGAAGCATTGTGTGCTAGAAGTGGTTTATGCCAGGCAAATGTTTTGTCGTGTTTAATAAGACAATGAGAATTAATTAGGATTCATGTCAGCTTCCCCCAGCTTTATACCTGATTCAATAATGGATACCTGTATCTTAACATGAGTGATGTGGTTATACCTCTGGCAGACTATTTGCACACCTTGCAGGTGGATTGTCTCAGGTAGATCGCTCGTTAGTCTCCTATCGTTAATTTAATGATTTACATGATGATCGAGTGATGCAGGCATGTGATCATATTTTACAGAAATATTTTGGGAAGCATGCAGAATATAAAATATGTGTTTGTTTTTGAAAGGATTTTGAAATAGACAACAAATTGGTTTGGTATTCAGTGAAGCAGGAGAAGCTCAGCAAGATGTCTGCAGGAATCTGATTACCGAATGGTTAACTAGGGACCAGGGTGCACCAGAAAGATAGAGGTAGTAAAAAAAGTATATCACAAGATCTAGATTCGTGTGATATCGCTGAAACTATTTCTCTGATGCTAGAAAAATGTGTTTTATTAGAAAGGGGGATAGTAAAGTGAAATGTAAACCGTAGATAATTATACTATAAGTAATATTGCTGAATTGAATACTTTTAAAATACATAATTATGTAATATATGATCAGGATTGCCTTTCTGTTATAAGAATATTTTGTTTTGATCATTAAGTATGTTAATGTTTATGATGGATAACCACTGTACCAGATATTAATCACTGTGTCTGCTGTTTTTCCCGACACACGTGGAGCAATGAGCAATGTTATTTGTTTTGCAGGAATTTGAAATAACTTCCAATTACATCAACATGTCGTTCAGCCTGTAAAGGCAAGAAGGCAATTCTTTCAAGACAACATGACTGAATGTTTGAAGCCCAGAGTAAATGAAGCCAGGTAAGACAGGTGATATACAGGTGTGATTAATTTATTTCTTTACGTTTTACAATTTGTCATTTTTCGCTACTTTCTGTAGATATATTCCATGGATTTCTGCATACACGCATAAGTGCTTTTGCGCTCAGTATATGTACTACTACTGGTCAGTTTTCGGGCAATGCGAATTTCGTTATAAGTAACAAAGGTTGCTTTAATATTTCTGTGCCTTAGCCTCCCTCCATCCATTTTTGTCCCCCCACAGCAACCCGGAAGGGACATAGAAATACTGGTGTCTGTGTGTCCATCCGTCCCACTTAATATTGTGGACACAACTCCTCCAAAACCGCTCTACGGATTTTGTTTGAATTTTATAGAATTGATGGTTACCATATGTAGTTGATCATATTGCACCACCATTTTGATTTGATGAATTTTACAGGAGTTATGGGACTTTATGTTGAATTTGTGCATGCTACACTATAGGAACACTTTGTAAACACAACTCCTCAGAGACTGTCATATGGATTTTGTTCAAATTTTGCAGGATTGTTAGTCACAATATGTAGCTGATCATATTCAACCACAAGTGTTATGGGACTTTTGTGCTTCACCTTTTTTTGCGGCAGTGGGTGCATATATAGGGCTACGCGTAGCAATCTTGTCAGTTTTGAATTCAATGTGCTTAATTCTTTCGTGATTTATTTCTAGTTCGTTGATTTTAATGTTTGTTTATTTAAAGCAACCAACCTATTCACTTTCTGTTTTGTTTTACTTAAATAGTGAAGAAAACATTTATTTTCGGATGAGGGCACTGAGAGAGAAAATAACTGCACAGTTATTAGTATTTGAACAGTCGGTTTTCTGTTTTGATAATCTATGTTGTTATCAGCTCATTTAGAAAGGTGTTGGGTGGTAGGAGGTAGGAGATGTTTCTTCTTTTTAAGTGGGTGTTTATCGGCTGTAAATGACAGTGTATTTTTGTAAGTGTTGATTGGATCTCAAAGAATTAATTTCTAATTGCTAAGAAGGAAAATGTCAGCAGTGACCCCCATGAAGAAAATCAATTTATCATTTATTTTTCTTTTCTATATTTAAAAGCATTAAACACCAATATATTTGGCTGTTGTTGCCAGAGTCAACCAGTGTCCAGTTCTTTAAAAGCAAACCTGAACCATGGGGGAGCTTTTCTAATCAAAATTTGTTTTTCATTTGTCATTGTTAGCTTACCTGAGCTACAAGCTCATTGATGGGCTTTTCTGATCATCTGTTGTACGTCTGTCCATGAACTTGACATGCATTTATTTCAGGGTCAGTTTCAACAAAATTTGCCATAAAGCAAGGGGATTTCAAAGTGTTTAAATGAATTGTCAAACCAAAGGGGAGATAATTAAAAAAATAATTAAAATATGGTGGCTTTTATAAATCTTCTCAAGAACCATAGCTGGACTAGAAAAGACAAAACTTCCTTTATATTATTGGTATGCAAGCATAAGGTAGTTCAGATTTAAGTTTATTCAAATCCTGGCCTGGGGATGAGGAAGAAGTATGGGGGCCTCAATAGGGATCAAAGTTTTCCATAAGAATGAATTTTAAGGTCACTTGCCTAAACTTAGGTGACCTATTGCAATTGGTCTGTGTCTATCGCTGTGTGTAATCTAACGTGTGTTAACAACTGAACATTTTTAATTTCTTGATAATTGCCATTCCAATTCCTTTCAAATTTGGTATGAAGCATCTTTGGGACAAGGGGTGGACACAGATTGTAAATTTCAGGATTCATGCAATCCTAGGACCTTAAAGGCTGGGCTAAAACTGTAAAAAAAATAATTTTTTTTAACCTATTTTCAAAAATCTTCTCATCAACCGCATGTGCAAGAAAAACTAAATACATAACTAGTAATCCTAATTGTTCGCAAACAATTAGAGGGCTTTCCACCTACCATGATTTTAAAAAAGATATTTAAGACTATTCAAGATGATGTTAAAAACTCAAAAAAACCTTGAAAATAAAAATAATAATTTTTACGATGACATTGACCTCATTTTGAATGTCAAAGGTCATCGGTCTTCATGCAAGTGATCCCATGTCTCTATCTATATTAATGTAAAAGTTATAAGCTTAAAAAATGTTAGTCAAGACATTCAGGGGCAATAACTTTGTTTAGGGGTTTTTGGTTAGCTTCTCAAGTCTTAAAATACTATGAAAGACCTTGAAAATGAAAAAAAAAATTGATGATGACTTCGACCTTGACCTCATTTTGAAGGTCAAAGGTCATCGGGCTTAATGCAAGTGGTCCCATGTCTCTATATTATTATAAAAGTTATAGGCTTAGACAATGATATTGGAGACTTTCAGGGGGCAACAACTATGCTTAAGGGTTTTTGTATCCCTTTGATTAATTTTTCTTTGCAAGAGGGGTTTACTCTGTATTCATTAGCGAAGGTTTCCTGTCTATGACTTTCCGTTAAGTAGGAGTAACGATAACAAGGTTTTCAACGCGAGTCTCCGAAACTCACAGAAGGGTCAAAGTTCAAAGTTATAATGCATACTATCAAAACCAATCAAGAAGTCAATACTTACCCATATAATATTTCAAAGCTATCTTAAGCAGGAAAGAGAGTATAAAAAGTGCTATCTTTTCCTCTTTTCTGATGACCTTTGACCTTGACCTAATTTTGAAGGTAAAAGGTCAACGATCCTATTCCAGTTGGTCCCATGTCTCTACGTCAAACCGTTCTTAAAATCGACATGTTTTACGAATAAATTGCAAAACATAAAGAGGCATTAACTCCCTTTAGGGGACACCGAATCCCTTCATTTGAAATTCTTCGCTTCTACTAATTACCCACTATCCTTTAGCAAAGGTTTCATCCTCCTATCATTTACGGTTAAAAAGTAGTAGCGGTAACAATGATTTGTGCGAAAGGTCCAATAACTCCGTAAGGGGTCAAAGTTCAATTACGCAGGGTGAACTGTATTTGTTTCTCAAGAAGTACTATATGATGGACTATAAAGTTTTTCGATAAGTCTTATGACGGAAATTTTTTTTGATGGCAGGAAAATGATAAACAGAACAATATCAATAGGACTTTCCACAGAAAGGTGGAAAGCCCTAATGATGTAGAGCAGGAAGGCCACTACTAAAAGGGTAAATTTCATGATTCTCGGAAATGAGGCTCTGACTCCAGGGCGGGGCCAAACTTGATATTATATATATAGTATAAATATTATCTGTCCTTTTCAGGAATTGTTCATATATTTAAGTTAGATTTATATCTCAGAGTCTTTCCTCCCCCTCTGGGATTTATATATTCAGAGTCTCTCCTCCCCCTCTGAGATTTATATCTCAGAGCCTCTTGTTTCCTCTCTGGTATTTATATCTGAAGAGTCTTTCCTCCCCCTCTAAGATTTATATCTCAGTCTCTCTTCCCTTCTCTGGGATTTATATATCAGCCTCTCCTCCCCCTCTGGGATTTATATCTCAGAGTCTCTCCTCCCCCTCTGGGATTTATATATTCAGAGCCTCCCCCCCCCCCCTCGTCTGGGATTTATATATCTCAGAGTCTCTCCCCCCCCCCCTCTGGGATTTATATCTTAGAGTCCCCCCCCTTTTTCTAGGATTTATATATTGGAGCCTCTCCTCTACCTCTGGGATTTATATCTCAGAGTCTCTCCTCCCCCTCTGGGATTTATATCTCAGTCTCTCCTCCCTTCTCTGGGATTTATATATCAGCCTCTCCTCCCCCTCTGGGATTTATATCTTAGAGTCTCTCCTCCCCCTTTCTAGGATTTATATATCAGAGCCTCTCCTCCCCCTCTGGGATTTATATCTTAGAGTCTCCCCCCCCCCCCCTTTCTAGGATTTATATCTCGGAGCCTCTCCTCCCCCTCTGGGATTTATATCTCAGAGTCTCTCCTCCTCCTCCTCTGGGATTTATATCTCGGAGTCTCTCCTCCCTCTCTGGGATTTATATCTCAGAGTCTCTCCCCCCTATGGGATTTATATCTCAGAGTCTCTCCTCCCCCTCTGGGATTTATATCTCAAAGTCTCTCCCCCCTCTGAGATTTATATCTCAGTCTCTCCTCCCTTCTCTGGGATTTATATATCAGCCTCTCTTCCCCCTCTGGGATTTATATCTCAGAGTCTCTTCTCCCCCTCTGGGATTTATATATTCAGAGCCTCTCCCCCCTCCTCTAGGATTTATATATCTCAGAGTCTCTCCTCCCCCTCTGGCATTTATATCTTAAGAGTCCCCCCCCCCTTTTCTAGGATTTATAGCCCTAGGGGTGGGGCAAAAACTGCCCAAAATTGACAATTTTTCAAAAATCTTCTTCTCAAGAACCACACACATGTAAGAAAAACTAAATGCATAGTGATGTAGAGCAGGAAATCCTCTACCAAAATTGTAAATTTCATCATCCCCGGGGTAGGGGTTCTGACCCCAGGGTGGGGCAAATCTTGTTATATAGTGTTTTTGTGTAAAACACTTAAATTTCATATTCTTTAATGCTATTGATACTAAATTGAAAGTAAATAGATATTTAGAAAGAACAGGTAGTCCTTTACCAAAATTGTAAATTTGATTATCCCAGGGGTAGGGGTTTTGGTATCAGGGTGGGGCCAAAATGTTCAGTTATTAAGTGTGTGAACAATAGACATTTTTAACTTCTTCTTGATAACTATTATTCCAATTCTTTTCAAATTTGGTATGAAACATAGTTGAAACAAGGGGAACATAAATTGTAAATTTCAGGATTCCTGCACCCCTGGGGCCTTAGGGGCGGGGCAAAATCTGCCCAAAAATTACCAATTTTCAAAAATCTTCTTCTCAAGAACCACACACATGTAAGAAAAACTAAATGCATAGTGATGTAGAGCAGGAAACCCCAGTGATTTTTTTTTGTTTTTCAAACTACCACCCCTCCTTTTGAATTGGGAAAAAATAGCGACATTTTCCTCGAATTGGGAAAAATCATTCATAGTAAATTAAAATGGTAAAGATGCATAAAATAATCAAATAACAATTTTGTTGTTTGAGGTTTATTTCAGATCTGATTTAAAATCATAAAAGAAATCATTATTTAACATTAAATATGTATTGGAAGTCACACCTTGTGTGTGTGTGTGTGTATATATATATATATAATTTACTTTTTCTAAAAAATACTTATTGTCTAATTTCATAAAGAAAATAATAAATTATTAATTCACCAGCATTTGTACCCATAATCTTGTAAATATTATATTAATAAACAAGTTTCCAGAATGTCTCTCCTGTTTGTATTTTTCGGATTTTAGTAAAACCCTATACTGTTGGCCACTTCCTGTTATTAGCCTGACCCTACATATAATGGCGGTCAAACTAAACTGTCAACAGTGTGGCTTAATGTGTATCTGGAAACTATATACTTCGCTGCATATCTGCTTATATGGATGCCTCTATTGTTTTACATATAATGGCGGTCAAACTAAACTGTCAACAGTGTGGCTTAATGTGTATCTGGAAACTATATACTTCGCTGCATATCTGCTTATATGGATGCCTCTATTGTTTTACATATTCTTTACAAAACCTTTTGCATGTGCAGTGGTTTGGAGAATAAAACTGAAGAAAAAAACCGGATTTACTATTTGTCAGCAATATACGGTAACCTTTTTTTTAAATGGCCTAATTTCCCTAGATTTGAAATTGGGAAAAACATATTTATATAATTGGGAAAAAATAGCTAATATTAGTTAGGGGAAACAGCCAAATATCGGTGGCATTTTGGCCCCCAAAAAATCACTGAACCCTCTACCAAAATTGTAAATTTCATGATCCCCGGGGTAGGGGTTATGACCCCAGGGCAGGGCCTAACTTGTTATATAGTGTTTATGTGTAAAACACTTAAATAACATTTTCTTTAGTGCTTTTGATACTAAATTGAAACTAAATGGATAGAGCAGGTAGTCTTTTACCGAAATTGTAAATTTGATTTTCCCCAGAGTAAGGGTTTTGACCCCAGGGTTGGGCCAAACTTAGTATATATAATATTTATGTGTAAGTTAGGAATAGCAGAAAAGGATGTACAAAAAATGGTGAATTTTACAACCCAGGGTTATGACTTTAAGATGAGTCCAAATTAATCATATCTTTTGATGTTTTAATGCTAATACACCTATTTAAAGCTTTTCATCAGTGTATGCACTTTTGAGGGCAGTGAAGTTTTAAGAACACATCTTGTTTTATACTGTTGCTGGACATTAGAATTTAGCTTAGATATTTAGAACAGGAAATTTTTTCTAGCCCATGGAAATATTAATACTTTTTCACTAGTATTCAGTTGACCAATAAGGCCTGTGGGCCTCTTGTTTAAATTTTATAAGGTAAACTTTACTTTTTAGGCTGATTTAGGTTGTGGTTTTGTTTACTGATTCAGACATTTCGTGTTTGATTTAACCCTTTCTCTACCGGCACATTTTAGAAGGTTTTTAGGACTAAATGCCAATATTTTTAAAATCCATATAAATCTGTATGTACCCCAATCCGGGGTAGGCATATGACATAATTTTGTTAGGAATTTGACAGGGAACAATTTTTTATGAAGTTTGTCTTGGTATCCCATGACTTTAAAGAGGTCTACGGGGTCAAAGGTCATATAAGTGCACATTTTCGCAATTTTTTTCCCTCTGACATATATATAAAAGACACATCACCTCATACATTTGAAATTTCCTATTTTTCACTCTAATCTAGTGAAAGGGGTTGTAATATATATATATATATATATATATATATATATATATATATATATATATATATATTACAACCCCTTTCACTAGATTAGAGTGAAAAATAGGAAATTTCAAATGTATGAGGTGATGTGTCTTTTAAAATACTACAAAAACATCACAATCAAATTAATGAATTTTATTGATAAACAAATATGTTAGGTTGTTAAGTATCAACACTCATAGTACAATTTTGACCATAATTTGCCTCTGCATCCATTTGACACAATTTAAACATAATTACATTGCATGATGATTAGGAAATGCCACATTATTTTAAAAATATAATCTTTGAATAGATCTTAATCATTTTAACAGGTTTTTAACAAAAAATATGATGAAGGGAATTAAGGTCAAAGGTCATAAAATGGAAACTTCATGCTTTTTATACATATCCATCATTTTCTTATAATATGATGTTTTGTCATTATGTTTCACTAAATAGAATAAATATTGCAACATTAAAACAAAGATCTTTGCTGTTAATCTAATATAATTTAATTTTTCGTATTCAAATATATTTGGTTGCTAAGTAACGACACCATTTTAAATGTTATAAAAAATTACTACCTGTTTTCCTCCCAATATTCAATGTATACGAATGTTCCAGTACTTACTATCAATCATGAAATTTAAATGTACTTGCATCATATTTAACAAAAATGTTCTCATTATTCAACCTCTGAAAACCTATTTCTGGACATAATTCTTGATACTGGGTTGTTACGATAGGGGCATGCTTTGACCAATATCTGTCTGTCCACCGGAACTTCACAGCAGACATGTATAAGATAATTCCCAAAAATCTGGGGAAAAAAGTATTTCTTATACTTAGCCTCATAAACTAATGTATTGTCAGAGCTTTTGAATACTCAATTGGCTCTGTAAATGTTTTCTATAATTAAGGCCCTCTGAAAATTATGTGTTTATTTACTTATGAAATTTTATAACGTCTCCATATGAGTGAAATATTCTCGAGAGGGACATTAAACAATATTCAATCAATGTAAGAGGTAATTGTAGTACACATTTCAGATGCATGTGTTAGATGAACAGCCAGATTAATTTTGGTAAAGGTAATCTTATTATAATGCATTTTATTATTCATTTTAAACTGGAAATCACTGTCACAATATCGTAATACCTGTACAGCTCCTCATCAATGAGAGGCCACAAACTTCCTTGGGAAGCATATGACAATCCTTCCCCTTAGATATGACCATCTCGGCATAATGGTTGGTGGCAACAGAGATGGAGATAACAAAATTTTCTGTCAAAAATAGCTTCATAAAAG
The DNA here is from genome assembly GCF_947568905.1 of Ostrea edulis. Taxonomy (NCBI): domain Eukaryota; kingdom Metazoa; phylum Mollusca; class Bivalvia; order Ostreida; family Ostreidae; genus Ostrea; species Ostrea edulis. Next base: position 93,237,108 of record NC_079169.1, read on the forward strand.
CTGCAGTACTCTGAATAATTGGGTCCCATATCTGAAAGGAAATTGCAAATAAAACATCATACCTTATTTGTCAGCATTTAAAACACTTGTCATACCTTATGATTAGAAATAGAATAATGATTTTCCGTGTTTTGTCTCTTTTTATATGTATGCGATACCTAGTAATACAACGATAAACAGTAAAATGATACACGTATATCAGTGTACCATAATGCCATGATTCCATTATTTGTGAATATATTATCTGGATTTATTTGAATGTTAACCATAAATGTATACGGATTTAATCCTATATTCAACCTCAAACAGTCATACTAACTGAATGCCAGGTTGTCGCTCCGAATGAAATGCCACAGTTCTTGGATCAGGTGTCCTTGTGTCCTCCACATCGTCATCCTTCCAATGTATGTCTGGATTTGCCAGCAGACTGTCGCTAGCGGAGGATACCTGGGAACTTCCCACTAAATATTGGAATTTCAATACCCAGTGAAAAAATTACAATTAAGAATTATTGGTTTATTTCAAAGCAAAATATAAGTTTCATGGTAGCAAGGGACAGTTTTGCACAAAAATACTGGTCAAATTTATTTAAAGATAGAGTTGTCCTATATTTGAAGTGATAAGGGATTGCATACATGTGTTAGAAATGAATGGAATATTTCATTATACATTGCGAGTGTATTTTATGACAGTCATAATATTCACATGTTATTGGGTATTTTGTAAGTCATAATATTCACATGTTATTGGGTATTTTATAACAGTCGTAATATTCACATGTTATTGGGTATTTTATGACAGTCATAATATTCACGTTATTGGGTATTTAGTAACAGTCGTAATATTCACGGTATTGGGTATTTTATAACAGTCGTAATATTCACACGTTATTGGGTATTTTATAACAGTCGTAATATTCACATGTTATTGGGTATTTTGTAACAGTCATAATATTCACATGTTATTGGGTATTTTATAACAGTCGTAATATTCACATGTTATTGGGTATTTTATAACAGTCGTAATATTCACATGTTATTGGGTATTTTGTAACTGTCGTAATATTCACGGTATTGGGTATTTTATAACAGTCGTAATATTCACATGTTATTGGGTATTTTATAACAATCGTAATATTCACATGTTATTGGGTATTTTGTAACTGTCGTAATATTCACGGTATTGGGTATTTTGTAACAGTCGTAATATTCACACGTTATTGGGTATTTTATAACAGTTGTAATATTCACGTTATTGGGTATTTAGTAACAGTCGTAATATTCACGGTATTGGGTATTTTGTAACAGTCATAATATTCACGTGTTATTGGGT